>NC_081412.1:480119156-480276656 GCF_030272615.1 Cryptomeria japonica
ATAAAATGACCTCTAAAATTGAAAATAAATGTTTGCTTTCATGGTGCCAAGATCATACTTTAATACCACTTTTAATGAAATAACTTGTAAAAAGAGGAAGATAATATAAAATATTATGAAAATGTTTGATAATAGTTGAGAATAGCAAGCCACTTTGAGGGGGAAAACATTCAAATATCTCCAATGCTCGAACATAATTCACAATATAATGATCAAATAAGACTTGTTTCCTCCTATATACCCTAGTTATGATTAGGATATCACCAAAGATAACATAGATAAGAACATATAATTCCTAGGCTGACCTAAATAACTAGATAAGAATATAATAATGACAATACAACTTAATCAAGAGTTAAAGTAGTCACATGGTGACTACTCATAACCCATGCATTCTCTAAGACTAAGGGCATATAATCAATGGAGATGGGAAAATGGATGAAGCCATTTGAGATATTTCTAGATGTTGTCTTGCCAAGGCTTATAGTTCTCTTTGCTTAAGGTCTTTTATGGAAGGATGAATTAAGAAAAAATGATTTTATGATGATATACTCTTCATATATAGATTAGAGATCAAAACATATGAAATTAGAACTTTTGTGGCATAAAAAGTAGCCCCATATTTTGTAAAATATCCAAATTATAAATTAAAACAAAAAATACTTACTTCAAATTGAAATAACATTTACTTGAGGAAAAAATAGGAAAACCTAGATATGTGGTTATGAATTACATGGAACCATCTTTCAAATGCCTACTTATTTGTGAAAATTTGATATTGTATGCCCAATTTATGGCTTCAAAATTTTTCTCTTTTATGCCTAAAAAGGAACACGCCACTATTTGGGTAGATCCTTAGCGGTGGTGATGGGTGCAGGGTGAAGGTTAGGCTAGTAACTTGGGTGCGATTAGGGGCTTTGTAGCTTAGGGATCATATTGCCCTTTTCTGTCAATCGTACATGCTAGTGTAGGTCGAATATACTCTAAGAAAATCTAAAGGTATAAAACTAAGCAATAATGATAAATGATGACTATACGCCTATATAGATCTATACAAATTTTTAGTCATATAGATTTTTATTTATAAAATTTATAAACCCTACAAAACGATTAAATTTTTTATGATGTCAAATTCTATTGTATTTAATATCAATTTATAGTTTTTTTTGGGCATTCTTAGTTCAATTGTGAGATTTATTTTGAATCAATATGCATTGGTGGTTATGGTTCTCAAGATCTAGATAATGATGCAAAAATTAATTATTGCTTGCTTATTGACATTTGTTTTTTTATTATAAAGTAACGTTAGCTAGGGCATTGACCCTTTAACATAGTTGAATACTATCCACAATACATTAAAAGCAACCAAAATTAAAACAGTTAAAACAAATGAGATTTCAACATGAAATAAATAAAATAAATAGACGAGAGTTTAGAAAGAAATAAGCACCAGGGGCATATCCCAAGTACCAAAAAAACAACCTAGGATCTAAGGGGTCGGTTTACGAACCCCTATCATATCTATGATCTTTTCTTAGTCTTCATAGAGGAACTTGTAAAGTTCCCTGGCAGCTTGTTTATCAGCTTCATCTTTAGTAGTTCTGTCACAGAGAAGGGAAAGTGTTAGCGCCGAATTATGTAGAACTTGGATGCACAACTTGTTGATGTTGACAAGTTGTTTTTCTCTCGCATCCAGCTTTCTTATTGACATTTGTGGGATATAAGGCCTTGAGATATTTGAGTAACTTTTATTACAAAGTAAAAATTTTGAAAAATATAAATTATGCTTGGTGAAGAAAAATTATCTCTAGACCATGTTAAAACATATTTGGAAAGTATTGAAATCTATCTCAAGCATTCTATTTGGATTATGCATATTTTTTTCTCTATCAATTTGCGAATCCCACATTCATTTTTTCTTCTTCTTTGTTGTGATATTGAATCCTCTTGTAAATTATTATTTTGTATATTATTTTCAAGTTCTACATCCATGGCATCTTAAAGTGCATTCTTTAAGATTTCAAGCACTTAATTTATCAACATTAATTTTACTTCTTTAGAATTAACATGATCAATATTACCATTTTATCGATGATACTACCTTTGAGTTGCTTCATTGTTACACTTGTATTTCTTATCTTTTAGACTCAATGAGTTGATTTAAATACATTTGTCTTTGTATTCTACTTCTTAATACATGTTAATCCTTTGATATGCTCATGCATTCAACTTATTCTCATCATATTTGCATATTCTTGATTTTATGCATTTAATCATTTAATAGACATGACCCTATACACAACTTTTTCTTTGTCATAATCATTTTGACATTTTCCTTGTTCCTCTCTTTGTGCAACTAGCATTTTTGTTGTTGATTTCTTCAATATTTCGTTGAATATTCCCTTCAATGTTCTCTTTCATTTTCTCTTCATTATTATTATTTTTTAAAATTCAACCTTGGTTGAGCCATACCTATAGTTATTTAAAAACACATGGTTGCATTATGCTTGTGTACTATTAGTGGACACACTTATAAATAAATATAGTAATAATTCTCCTTAAAAATGGACTTTTACCAATGATTAAAATTATTTAATACAATTTTCTTTTGTCTACATGCAAACTTTTCGGTGTAATTCACATGAATAATTCAAATAAAATAAAATAATAAATGACTATAAGATATATAATAATATAATATATTTAATATAATTATAAAATAAGATATGTATAATAATAGATAAAATTTACTCTAAAATAATTGTTATAACATATGTCTATTTTGTTATATAAATTAAGATAGATATGCTAAATCTATATCAAGATATCTAACATAATATAAACATCTACACTAGATATTTTTATCCTAATAAATATAACAAATATAATATTAACATCAATAGAAAGTCAAATAATATTATAAAATAAAATCTTTACTTATTTACAAACCTAAAAATGTATTTAATATTAATAAAAAAATCTACAAAGCATAACTATAAAGCTACTAATATTCTTGATACTACTACATCTACCAAAACTCTTCACTTCAAATATATATATTTTTAATTTCATAATAACATGCATAAACTATATATTTCATAATTGTTGTCTTATAAAATTATTATCTTAACATAATTTCAACAATATTCAATAAAAAATTATAACTATAGATTTCAAATTTTGTTATCAAAAAGTTATCACATTTATATAAAGATCTAAGTCAATATTCTCTTGAACATATTTCTAAATATGTTTTGACACAATCCTTCAATTTGGATTATGTCAAAATATATTTTGGAAAGTATTAAATCTATCTCAAGCATTCTATTTAGACTGTGCATATTTTGGTCTTTATCAATTCGTGAATCTTGAATTCATATTTTTATTTGTCTTCTTGGTTGTGATGTTGAGTCCTCCTTTAGATCATTATTTTATAAATTATTTCCAACATCTACATCTATTGCATCTTGAGGTGCATTATTTAAGATTTTGAGCACATGAAATTATCAATATTAATTTTACTTCTTTAGAATTAACATCAAAATTACAATTTTATTGATGACACTATCTTTGAGTTGCTTCATGATTACATTCTTATCTTTTAGACTTAATGCGTTGATCTAAATACATTTTTCCTTGTATTCTACTTCTTAAAACATGTTGATCATTTGATATGCTCGTGCATTGAACTTCTTCTCATCATAGTTGCATGTTCTTGATTTTATATTTAATCATTTTTCTTTGTCATAATTATTTTGATGTTTTCCTTGTTCCTCTCTTTGTGCGCCTATCATTTTGTCATTGTTCTCTTCAATATTTCCTTTGAAATTCTCTTCATTGATTCTTATTTTTTAAATTCAACCTTGGTTGAACCATACCTAAAACTTATTTGAAAACAAATGGTTGCATTACACTTGTGTACTATTAGTAGACACTTATAAATAAATAATTTTCCTTAAAAATGGACTTTCACCAATGTTTAAAATTAAATTTAGTACAATTTTCTTTTGTCTACATGCAAACTTTTCAGTGTAATGTACATTAATAATTCAAATACAATAGAATACTAAATGACTATAAGATATGTAATAATATAATATATGTAATATAATAATAGATATTGTTTACCCTAAAATAATTGTTATAGCATATGTCTATTTTGTTATATATAATTAAGATAGATAGGCTAAATCTATATTAAGATATCTAACATAATGTAAACACCTATATTATATTTTATCCTAATAAATACAACAAATATAATATTAACATCAATATAAAGTCAAGTCAAAGTATTATTGTAGAACAAATCTTAACTTATTTACAAGTTACCTAAAATTTTATTTAATATTAATAAAAAATCTACAAAGCAATAACTATAAAGGTACTAATTATACTCTTGATAATGCGACATCTACCAAAACCTTTCACTTCAAATATATATATTTTAAATCTTACAAAACTTTTCATACCAATAACATGCATAAACTATATTTTTTTCATAATTATTGACTTATAAAATTATTATCCTCTTACATAAATTCAACAATACTCAATAAAAAAATTATAAATAGATATTTCAATTGTTATCAAGAGTTTATCACATTTACGTATAGAGATCTAAGTCAATACTCTCTTTCATATTTTTAAATATGTTTTGACATAATCCTTCAATTTGAATTATGCCAAAACATATTTAAGAAGTATTAAATACATATCAAGCATTCTATTTGGATTATGCATATTTTGTTCTCTATCAATTTGTGAATCTTGCATTCATATTTTTCCTCTTGTTCTTGTTTGTGATGTTGACTCTTCTTGTAAACCATTATTTTGTACATTATTTTCAACATTTACATTAATTGCATCTTGAACTGAATTCTTTAAGGTTTCAAGCAAATTATTTATCAATATTAATTTTACTTCTTTAGAATTGACATCAATACTACCATTTTATTGATGATCCAATCTTCGAGTTGATCTAACTACATTTGTCTTCATAATTTACTTCTTAAAACATGTTGATCATTTTATATGCTCGTGCATTCAACTTCTTCTCATTGTATCTACATGTTCTTGATTTTATATATTTAATCCTTCAAAAGACATGGCCCCATTTTAACATTTTTTCTTTGTCATAATCATTTTGATGTTTTCCTTATTCCTCTCCTTGTGCACCTGCCATTTTTCTCATTGTTGTCTTCAATATTCTCTTCATTGATTCTTACTTTTTAAATTCAATCCTGGTTGAACCATACGTAAAAATTATTTTAAAAAAACTGCTACATTATGCTTTTGTACTATTAGTAAACAGAGTTATAAAAAAAGCATAATAATAATTCACTTTAAAAAAAGACTTTTATTAATGTTTAAAATTATTTAATACAATTTGCTTTTGTCTACATGAAAACGTTTCAGCGTAATGTGCATGAATAATTCAAATACAATAGACTACTAAATGACTATAAGATACATAATTATATATTTTATATAATATAATTATATTTATATATAATAATAGATACCGTTTACCCTAAAATAATTGTTATAACATATGTCTATTATGTTATAGAACTAAGATAGATATGCTAAACCTAGATTTTAAGATATCTAACATAATATAAACATCTATACATTATTTTTATCCTAATAAATATAATATTAACGCCAATAGAAAGTCATGCCATTAATGTAAAACAAAATCTTTAACTAATTTACAAACTAAAAAAATATTTAATATTAATTAAAAAACCCACAAACATAACTACAAAATTACTAATATTTTTTTATATTGATACACTACCAAAATCTCTCAATTCAGATATATATTTTAAATTTAACAAAACTTTCCCTACCAAAAACATGCATAAACTATATTTTTTCAAAATTATTATCTTTTAAAATTATAATCCTCTCACAAAAGTTCAACAATATTCAATAAAAAAATTATACTAAGAGATTTCAGTTGTTATCAAAGAGTTTATCACATTTACGTAGAGATCAAAGTCCATCAACTTTATACATTTTAGACATTATATTTTATAACCTTTCTAAATAATGTATTAACTTTAAGACTTTTATACCTGTGGAATGTGAGCTCAAATACTCAAAGCTGGCATCTTATGATTCGTCCTTACCTTGGTACGTGGTAAGCACTAAAGGAAACAAAAGGAATACTTTTTATCACTAAGGATAACCTATATTCAAATCCATTTAAGATATATATGCCAAATAAGGCATTTTAGAATATTTTTGGGCCCTTTTACTTAGTTTTTTTATTCTAAAGAATGTAATATGCATGAAGATAAGACATAATACCTATGTAAAGGAAAAAAAATGTGTTATCTAATGGCAAATATTTAACTTTATTAAAGTGTTATAATTATAGTATTTGTATTGCAATTGAAAAGATTGATTGAGATGTGCTTGTGATCTTATTATACGTGTGATCTTATTAGGTGTGAGGTTCATTGTAAATCACAAGCTAACAAATTGTTTCTATTTTTATAGATGTTTATATTTTGGTTTTGAGTTGGCGTATAGGACAGTCTCTAGTTAGATGTGCATATCTTGGAAGACATATCTATTGTACATTGTTTCTTTTATCAATATATGTATTTTGGAATTAAAAAAATAGATGTATATATTTTAAGAAAGGGTTGGATATTGTATGCTTATAATCATTTTAATTTATAAATGATTTATAAAGAGTATATTTATAATGATAGTAAGAGAGTTGTAATGAAGTGAGTGGATACAATAAATATTCATTTACACATAAAATTTAATAAACCTAATAAACTAATATAGATTAAATGGATGTATCTAAAATATAACAAAAATATTACTCTTGAGGCACCATCTAACCTATCTCTTTTGTAGAAATATCTTTGGATTTTTTAATTAAATATATTTTGTTGGAGCTATAGAAAAATTCATAAGTACAACAAGCTCGTAGTGGAGGACAATTTTTTTAATGAGAGATATAATGAAAAATTGTCATATTGTCACCGAATAAATGAATACAATAATAACACAATATAATGATATGACCTTGTTATATAGGAAGGTAAAATTTTAAGACATGTTGAGATCATGTCATGAGTCTAAATCCTATGAAATGAGACAAAAAAAATGATATGTTTAAGCTTAAGGAATAAGGTTTGAAGAGGTAATCAAGTGTAACTAGCTAAATAAAGTACCTTGTTCACACCAAAAACCTTCATAAGTGCAACTTAGGGAGGTACAAAATATTGCATGAAAAATAAAGATGAGTCCCAACAACTAGGCCTAATGAAATACCCATGCATAAAAAATATCTCACAAATGAGGAGAATGAGGAAACCCTATGAGAAAATACTCCTCCACAAAAGAGAGAAATAACATGAAAAGAAAATATGAAAATGTGAAAGGAGGACTCAAGAAGAGCCCTAATAATAAATTCCTTTACCCTAAACACCAATCATAATTGAATATAATGAAGTGATTCTAAAGACTTAGTGAAGATGTCTACAACCTACTTCTTTGTATAGGCAAATATTGCAAGTTGAGAAACCCATCCTAGATGACTTTTCATACAAAGTACATGTGGATATGACTATTCTTAGTCCACTAATTCTTTAATAGATTTTGAGAAATGTGTATGCCACTTTGATTATCACACTAAAGAATGGTGGGACTATCAAAGAGGAAGTCCAAACTCAATCAACAACTGTGAAAGCTAAAGAATCTCCTAGCTAGCCAAAACTGCTAATCAATACTCTATTTTGTAGATGATAATGTAATATCATATTGCATCCTATAAGATCATGGAATGGGGCTAGAACCAAGGTAAAATATAAAACTAGATGTAGACCTGCCATCAATATCACTAGCCAAATATAAGTTAGTGAAGTTGATAATTAGAAATCATTTTGATGTATAATGAATATCAAAATGTTAGGTGACTTAAATGTATCCTAAAATACTAATCAATACTCTATTTTTGTAAAGAAACTCCTAGCTAGACAAAATGCTAATTGATACTCTATTTGTGTAGATGGTAATACAATACTAGATTGCATTTTGTTATACCATGCAATCAGGCTAGAATCATAGTGAAATAAAAAATCCTAAGTAGAATTCTTATCATTAATATGACTAGCCCAATCTAAGCCAATGAAGTTGATAACTAGAGGGTATTCTGATGTATAGTGAAAATCAAAATGTTAGGTGCCCTAAGTATATATTAAAATAAAATTGAAAAGATTCTAGTGACTCTCATGTGGATCGCATAATATGGAAAATTGACTTGGGGTTTGCAACATAGAAGGGAGAAACAACTAAATCAATTTCACTTGGGACATTACATTCAAAAGAGGAAGGGAATCCACTAGATTCAATCACATATCAGATAGAGACCGAATACTAAGTGGATTGAATTAATTTTGATTACCTTTTTTGCGAGTTGAAGATAAAGTGTTGAAAAATTAAGGTAAATATGCGGAAACAATTGGCTACAGTTGTCAAATTGTCACACGCACCTAGATCTAAGCAGTATATGTAGATTCGGATCTGATCCCTGAAAAAGCTCCGAAAATGTCAGGACTGTGGTGGTGGGTGCCCTGGTCCTCCTACTTTTTTGCAAGTCAAAAAGGGTTGATTTGTCTATGCAAATAATGCCTATTCTGAAGATCGCAACTATGTACCTATTTCCTACACACACAAAAGAAGGGGCAATAGGTTGGGAATAGGGGTTTGCTCAAGTCAAACCCTGGTTTGGAATCAACCTTGAATGAAATATTGCAAATAATTGAAATAAATGATGGAAAGGTATACCTCAAATATGCAATGACTGATAATGATGTTTTGCTTTTTGAATGTAATCACATATGTTGTCTGAAATGGCATGAACATGACAAAACCCTAATCACACACACATGCTTGCAAATAAATGATGTAAAGTTGCTCCACAATGTATAGATGAAGAATATGCAGCCTTGAAGACCTCTAGAAATGCTTGATGATGAGTACTTAAATGCTTGAATACTTGATTGCTTATGCTCCCAATTTCACCTATCATGAATGTATATCCAAATGAGAGCGGAATACCTCCTTATATACTTGCCCTTCGTCAATTATGTTAATTTTTTGACCTAGGTTGACATGAAGCAAGACCTCCCACTCAAATTTGAGATGGGGAAAAAGGTTTGAAATGGGCCCCAATTAGGGAGGACCATGATGTGACGCCATGGTCCCAGTGAGGACCAAGGCACCACACCTTGGTCCTACCCCATATTTGGGCCAAGGTTAAGGTGCAATGCAAGGTGAAATGTGATATTGATGCTAATTTTGCATGGCACAAGCATAAATGGGTCTTAGTTAAGCATAGGGATGAGAACACTAAGGTGAGGGCCCCAAATGCAGTCAAAATTGCAAAGGGTGCAATTTTAGGACACTACATTTAGCCCCCACTTTAGTGGGAGTATGAGGCTATGAAAATACTCATGGTAAAGTAGAAGAAAGAGAGATGAAGAAGAGAGGAATGAAGAGCAAGATTACGAGTATAAGATATCACTAATTTTGAGGAACCAATCCCCCAATCTTATGATCTTAACTCAGGCATATGCAAGTGCACACAAAACAAAAACAAAAAGACAAACAATTAAGACAAAAGGCACAAAAATACACACAACAAAAGCTAAAGACCAAAAAAAAGACCCTGAGTCAACTAGGTAAAGAGACCTCAATATCAAAATGTCTCAACAACTAATATCATTCTTGAAAAATGCCATCTCACGAACACAAGTGATCATATAAAAGAGCAAATCAAGCATCATCCATGAACTATCAATAGCAAAGCTACGAGTTCATGAGAAGAATAAGAGAGAGAGAATGAATACACACTAGGTGTGTTCATCCAAGCAATACATGAGAAGAATGCTGAGAGAGAAGAACATAGACGCCTCACCCCTAGATGTTCTCATCTAGGTGATCTATGTTGGGGAGGAGAGTAGGAATAGTCTAGCCCTGTTCTGCTAGTTCCACTCATCCTCATGCATATGTGCAAGTGATGTCTAGTTTCGCGTGTGTATAACAACTCATACAAGAGTTTGTTTCCTCTGGCTTCGAGTGTGCTTCAACATGTTTAAGACATGTAATGCAAATGCAAATGCCAAGAGGCGATTGCGTGTGCAAATTCCAAAGGGCAAATGTGCAACTCCGAGAACATCTTGTTTAAGAGTTTTGCTTTGGTTTCGAGAATGTGTAACCCCAATTGAAATAGATACATGCATGGTTTCGATGACATCCCATGTAAGATTTTTTCTTTGGTTTCAATGATGCGTAACCCTATCTAAGACATGTATCAAATATTTTAATGTTGTGTCTGGTTTCAAGCATGAAGCATCACGTGTAAGAGTTTGTTTCCTCTAGTTTCGAGAATGAACACCCTATTTAAGACATCCAAAAGTGATATGCAAAATTATGGTACAATATGATACAAAGGGAGTGATAGGGGTGTCCCCCCTTAAGATGTCAACATAGCCCTATCTTGATGTCTTAAGGAATCTTAGAAACAAGGATATTGGACCTTCAACACCAAAGAGATATCCTTTAGGAAACAATGTCATAAATCCAAGCTAAAGAGGAAATAATCATATAAGCAAGGATAAGACAATTGAAAAAGAGATATCTTGCAACAAGTTTAAAGGAGATCCTTGGAGGAGAAGATATATTTTCTCAAAAGAAATCTACCTCCAAGAGGATTTTCTTGAACAAATATAGCATCTTCTACCAAAAGAAAGGAAGGGGGAATAAGAATTCATACCTTCCTCCTAATTCTAGGTGAAAGAGATTATTGATGAAGGATGACACACTTTTAACCCAATGATATGGAGTAAATTTATAATAGATATACAAAGCCAAGTGAATAAGAGATTGTAGCCAAGGACTTGCACCTCTTGCATAAGAGAGAATCCTTGAGAAAACAATAACTTCACACAAGGAATGATATCAAATCATAAGCAAACACCTCTTAACAAAGGAAAAGTGAATCCTTAGAAAGGATGTGTGTGTGTGTGTGTGTGTGTGTGTGTGTGTGTGTGTGTGTGTGTGTGTGTGTGTGTGTGTGTGTGTCTGTGAGAGAGAGAGAGAGAGAGAGAGAGAGAGAGAGATAATTGTCCCCCAAGTGTAAGGACAATGAGAAGAATTACACAACTTCCAAAGAGAGATTGTTCATAAGAGGCATACCATTTCAAACAAAGAATTCTATGCAAGAAAGGACATCAAGTTATGAAGAACATGACATAAAAGGAGAGGTAATCTTCAAACAAAAAGAGCAAGATAGAAGAACGATCACAAAATTCCCTAAGGAGAGATCATTCATAAAAGACACATTGTTTCAAACAAGGAATAGGTCCTAACCAAAGAACAAACATATGCTCGCATGAAGGATAATTCCATGCAATAAAGGACATTAAGTTATGAATAATGCAACACAAAAGAAGAGGTAATCTTCGAAGAGAGAGCGAGAACAAGAAAGAAAGATCACAAATCCCCCCTGAGGAGGGATTAGTCATAAGAGACATACTATTCCATGCAAGAAAGGATATCAAAATATGAAAACTACAACCCCCAAAGCTAATAGTGATACTTTAAATTGCAAGAGAGAAAGGAAAAAAATCTATCCTTGCCCCCGAAGTAAGAAGACAAGGATAGATTAGGGGGGAGAATTATGCATTTCCTTAAGAGAGATTATTCATAATAGACCTACGATTTCAAACAAATAATAGGTCCTAACAAGGGACACACGTGTATTCGCATGAAGGATAATTCAATGCAAGAAAGGACATCAAGTTATGAAGAGTGTAATCCATAAAGGAAATGGTGAACATTTAGAAATAGGAAGGATAACATTCTTTCCCCCCAAGCATAGAGACAATAATAAATAGACTATTATGTTGCTCACTAAGTATGATTGCACCTAAAATTGTACCACCATGAATGACAATGAGCCCCCAATAGGTAGGATAACAATGTCGCATAGTGAGGAGCAAAATAATAGGAACTTGAATGTTATTTGAAATGATTATGAGAAATGTGTCATTCATTGCCAGATGTTACTTTTATGACACCTTAGTCAATATTGTTGCATTTTTATTTTGAAAGCTTGACACTCATTAGTATAATGGCCATGAATTTGATGATACTTGCAAAAGGAAAATTTTTCAAGATGTTGTCTACGTTTCCTTCTTCATTTAGGCCAAAGAAGAGAAATTAAATTGACCTGAAGAAGATTGGACAAAAAAAATTCTTGTTGTAATACCATATTGGAATGAGAAGATGTGGATTCACTAGACAATGGAGGAGGGGATGTTGACAAAGGAAGAGGTTGGAAACCTAGCTTTTTACTATAAAAGTATGGTTTCTCATGACTTTGAAGACTTTGTTGCACACATATTAGAACTTGTCCATTGTAATCATGTGTAGGATCAAGAGAGGGTTTACTCTTAGGTGGAATTGGATTGAAGTTTAAAGAGGCCCAATCAATTTCTAGACATGCTTTTAGATAATAATTTTGATTATTAAATTCAAGCATCTTAGATTTTCTAGAAAAAGGTGTGAAATCTAAGGACCCCCAATCATCCTCTAAGAATTCTTCTTTAGGAACTTCTTTAGTAGTAGATGGCGTACTTTTCTAAATTGGAGAGAGGATTGTAGGAACTAACAAAGCATATTGTGCTTCAATTTGTATGTTTTCGTCAATTTCCAAAGCAAACACTTCATTATTATATATGTAAGGCACTGTGTGATAATCAAGAACAATTTTTGGGTTCTCAACAATATGAATGACATTGATTTGATCTTTGTTAGGCTCTTCATTTTTGGTAGAGAGAGCATTGGAACCATTATAATGATGGGAAGTAGGATCATCCTCTTTCTCTAAGGTATATTTGTGATTAAGACAAACATGAGGAAATGGACTATCATATGTAATTAATGCTTGATCTCTAGGGGGGAGATCATGAAAACAAGGTATGGTATTTCTAGGAAAAGTAGCCATAATATCATCTTCTTGCACCAAATAATCCTTATGAGGGAGGTACTTTTAGGAGAAGAAGGAACACAATTCTCCAAAGATTCATCTTTAGGAGGGAGATCTTTGAAAGAAGTGTTCATATTCCCTTTTTGCACCAATGTGCCCTCATTAATGAGATCAATTTTGGAGAGGGTAAATAATAGCTATGAATGAAAGGGAGATCTAAATTATCATCATATGCATGAAAGGGAACATCACGAACATCTTTAATGTAACTCAAAATTGAATTATCAAAATAAGATAAGAATTCCATATGCACTTATGATCAAACAAGAAACTCATATGTTATTTAACCGTAATAATGTTCACCCCATACATGCATGGAAAATTGAATAAAGGAGGGAAAATTGGAATTTGAATTGGAAATTTGAAATTTGAATTTTGAAATTGTGAAATTTGAATTTGAAATTTGAAACTTGCAAAAGAATTGAATAATGCAAAATTTTAAAAGAATGACTATTCAATTAAATAAGCAAAGAATAATTTAAATTTAAAAATTAGGGCTTTGTGAAAATAACCTCTTAATTTTAAAATTTAAATTTAAAATTATCCAAAGGAAATTTAAATTTAAAATTAGGGCCTTGTAAAAAGAACTCCTTAATTTTAAAATTCAAATTTAAAATTATCGAAAGGAAATTTAAAATTAGGGCCTTGTAAAAAGAACCTCTTAATTTTAAAATTATCTAAAGAAAATTTAAATTTAAAATTAGGGCCTTCTAAAAAGAACTTCTTAATTTTAAAATTAAGTTTAAAATTATCCAAAGGAAATTTAAATTTAAAATTAGGGCCTTGTAAAAATAGCCTTTAATTTTAAAATTAAATTTAAAATTAGATCTATGGTTGAAATTGAAATGATTAATCCAAAATTGGGCAACCCACAAGGTTAATTTAAATATAAAAATTAGGGCTCTCTTAATTAACAACTTAATTTTTAAATTTGAAATTTGATCCAAGATTGCAATTTTTAATTTGATGCAACTCTAAAATGATAAATTCAAAATTTAAACAACCCACAAACTCATTTTTAAAAATTTTTAAAATTAGGATTTTTGAAATTAACCACTTAATTTTAAAATTTGAATTTAGAATTAAACTTACAAGTGAAAATTTGAATTTTGAAATTGAAAAGCACTGAGATCCGAAATAATTAATCCAAATTAAACAATTCACAAGCTTAATTTTGAATTTAAAAATTAGGGTTTTAGTGAAATTAACCTCTAAATTTTTAAATTTGCAAGGAAATCAAACTTGTAAATGAAAACTTGAATTTTAAATTGCATAAACACTCAGAATTGAGAACATAAATTAGAATTAAAGGTGTAAGGAGTCGGGTTCACCAAAGTGTAATGTGGAAAATTGACTTAGGGTTTGCAACATAGAAGGGAGAAACCCGTAAATCAATTTCACTTGGGACATTACATTCAAAAGAGGAAGGGAATCCACTAGATTCAATCACAAATCAGATAGGGACCGAATACTAAGTGGATTGAATTAATTTTGATTTCCTCTTTTGTGAGTTGAAGATAAAGTGCATTACCCCGGTTTGGAATCAACGTTAATTTCTTTAGTTAGATTTTAGTCATTTATGCGTTTTATTTCTATACATGATATCCATGTTTTGTTTGTTAATTATTCATTGTACAATGTTTTTTATTAAGGGTAAAACAAGTTTTGAATCAAGCGAATATCTAGGTATTATCTTTCTATGTAAATGTGGTATCCAATTGCATAGAATTCATTTCCCTTTGTGGTGTAGTAAAATTTTAGTCTAAAGTTACATTCCATTCACTTGTATTTCAATCTTGGTGTTGAAGTACGTAGTGATATTCATTTTATCTAAAATTATTTTTGTTTTAAAAGGTATGTATTGGATAGATATTTTAAAATCTTTCTGTATTAACTCTTGAGATCGCATTTGTAACATGGCTATGAACAATTGTTAGTTTTCCTTTTCTACTTTTTGGTTAAAATTATACCCCATTCTAAAATCTCAAAAATAAAATTTTGATCATAAAAGGGGGTTGTACCTTAATAAAAATTTAAAGGGAAGTTAACCAATAACTTACCTAATTATTTGTTAACGATTTGTCTTCATATATAGGCATAATAGAGTCATAGTAATTGATCATTTTATAAGACATATTTATTAACCAACAATAAGAAAGTTATTACAAGATGTAGAATCAACTATAGAGGTTTTCCATTCATAGGTGAGAATGAAATCACTTTCGAAGTTGATCTTTTCAAAATTGTGTATTTGTTTAAAATTGATTTGATCTTGTGTGTGTGTGTGTGTGCACGTGTGCATGTGTGTATCCTCAAGCATAAATAAATAAGAATGGAATCACTTTCGAAGTTGATCTTTTCAAAGTTGCGTATTTGTGTAAAATTGATTTGATCTTGTGTGTGTGTGTGCGTGTGCGTGTGTCCTCAAGCATTTAAATAAATAGAAGGATAGCTTGTTGAGATTTATAGTATTGTTAAGGGAAATTATTTTGATGAAAGTTTAGAAGGGTTAATTAAAAAACTATTTGAAATTCTTGACTATTTTTTTTATAGTGGAATACTTTTAGGACATTATTTTATTTAGAGATTAGGAATGCTTTATTACATGATTTATTCCACTCTAGTCTAGTTAAGTGTCATATTATCTTCTAGTTTATTCACTCCTACAGTTGATGCCACATTGTACAAATAGTTAGTTGGCAATGTTTTGTACCTGACACATTCTCATCTTCATATTATTTTTATTCTCCTTGTCACCCATTTCTATTACGATCTATAACATCCTAAAATTGTACCCTTTACAATTTTGACTGAATTTGGGGCCCTCACCTTAGTATTATCATCCCTATGCTTGACTAGGACCCATTTATGCTTGTACCATGCAAAATTGGCATCAATATCACATTCCACCTTGCATTGCACCTTAACCTTGGCCCAAATATGGGGTATGACTATGGTGTGGCACATTGGTCCTCCCTAATTGGGGCCCATTTCAAACCCTTTTCCCCATCTCAAATTTGAGTGGGAAATCTTGCTTCAAGTCGGCCTATGTTAGAAAATTAACATAATTGATGACAAACAAGTATAAAAGGTGGTCTTCCCCTCTCATTTGGATATACATTGATGATAGGTGAAATTGGGAGCACAAGAAATCAAATATTCAAGCATTGAAGTATTCATCATCAAACATTTCTAGAGGTCTTCAAGGCTGCATATTCTTCATCTATCCATTGTGGAGCAACTTTGCATCATTCATTTGCAAGCATGTGTGTGTGATTAGGGTTTTTTCATGTTCATGCCATTTCATACAACATATGTGATCACATTCAAGAAGCAAAGCATCAATATCAGTCATTACAGATCTAAGGTATATCTTTCCATCATTTATTTTAATTATTTTCAAATATGAAGACCCTATTTTCCTTTTTTGGAGATATTCGTGATTTCCAACAATTAGAGCACCTTGGGCTCAAACCGACATCGCCATTGGACTCAAAACATCCAAAAACCCTAAAATTGTCTATTCATTTGCTCAGTTCGAACATTGTTTGCTTCGGAGAGAAAATTTCCCCTCCTTGGCTAGCCGTATAGATGCAGGTACAGTACTGGTATTTTTTTATTTTTTTTGGTTTTTTGGTTTTTTCAAAAATCAAAATAAAATAATTTTTTTTATTAAAAAAAAAAATAAATTTGGGGGGCATGAGTTTTTTTGTAAAAAAAATTATTAGATTTTTTTTTTAAATCTTTTATTTTTATTAGTTTTTTAATAAAAAAAATTTATGCCCTTTATTTTTTAAAAATAAAACGTTTGCATGTTTTTTTATTAGTTTTAAAAAAAAAGAAATCTTTTTTTTATAAAAAATTTTCATGCCTTTTTTTTAAATAAAATGTTTGCATGTTTTTTATTAGTTTTTTTAACTAAAAAAACATTCTTTGACTGCATGTGTTTTTTAATTTTTTAAATCATTTTTTATGCATGCATTTTTTTAATAAGAAAGAAAATTGTTTTTTTTTGCTTTTTTTCACAAAGTTTTTTTTGCATGTGTTTTTTAATTTTTGAAATCATTTTTTTATGCATGCGTTTTTTAAATTAAAAAAAAAAAAAAAAAAAATTCTTTTTTCAAAGAGTTTTTTTTTTGCATGTGCTTTTTGGGGTTTTTAATCAATTTTTTTTGCATGCATTTTAAAATAAAAAACAATTTTTTAAATTTTTTTTAAATTTATTTAGGGGGCATTTTTTTTTGTGTTTTTTTAAATAAAAATAATAATTTTGCCCTAATTAGCAAAATTGGGAACATGTTTTATTTCACCTAACCTGTAAGCAGTGTTCTCCAATAGACAACCTTGGGGCGGACAATTTTGGCTTCCTTAATTTCACCCTTGGCTATATTCCAACCGGAGGACATATCATCTACACAGATTTATATAGGGCATCATTTGGTGGTAGCCTTATCTACATGTTTTCAGTTTTGCACACTTACATTTCATGTTGGATCTTCTTCTTTGAGCTATGTTGTACACACACTATCATAAAGTGCCACACCTCTTTGTCCTTCATCTTTTGATGACACATATGATGCAATCCTTTTGTATTGTAGATTAGGCATTCGATATCAGACCTTTGACATGTCACCTCTATTGAGCATGTCAGTATGTTTGTGTAATCGATGGTTCCCATACCTGGTCTGTGTGCATGATCTTTATCATCTGCAACGAGTGATTCATCGTCATCGACATTGGTACCTGGTTTTGTCACACTTTGATATTTTGGTGCAACATTAGTTCTCATTCTTCCTATGGAGGAACATTTATAGGAGATTCTACATTTTTTGGAGGGCTTCATGGTCTTCCTTCATCTCTTTTTGGAGAGGAGTTTTGTTCCCACTGGGTTTTCTCCCTTTCTCCACTTTACAAAGATTTGCATGTTGTGATTGGGTACCTCATCAGGCTTTGTTGCCAGGACCCAAATTTGAATGTAATCACCTTTGTTGCATGTAGCTACATTCATACACTTAGCTTTTTAGCTTCTCTCTAAATTCATCTCAAGGGGGGTGTTAGAGTAAAAGGTTTTATTTACTTAATTAATTTAATCATATTGATTAATTAATTAAGTCACCTTTTTCTTTTTTCACTTAAGATAAATTTAGGATCTTTTATTTTTAGGTATTTAATATGCATGCATCCCTTAGGTATATTAATAATTAATTCATTATTAATTATTAATTGCTTTTTAGGGTTTCTATCTTTAGAATTAGATTTCTTTATAAGGATGACATATCCTTCATTGTAAATCAAGCAATATTCAATCAAGCATTCAATTCTTGTTATTGTCTTCAATATTCTTGTTTGCTATGCAATTTCTCCTTTGTATGTAACTGTAAAGCGGAAAATCGCAGTCGAACCCTAGTTGGTCTCCCCTCTTCTAACTCCGAGGAGAGAGAAGGGAGGTTCGCTAGGATTCGATGGGTTTTCACTTAGGGGGAAGACTTTACATTCAAAAGAGGGGTTGAAACTCATAAGATCCAATCCCACACAAGGTAAGATTGAATGCTAGATGAATTTCAAGGGTTTGGAAAGCAAAGCTACCCTCTTTTGTAAAGAATGTTGATTAAGGAAATTAAGCTAAGAATGCATAGAAAGTCATAAAGATTCGCTTATAAACTGAGTTCGGGTTATAGGATGAAGCTGCGGACCTGGAATTAGTAGTAAAATGTCGATACGGCACTGTCCTGCAAATTTGGGCAAAAGTTGTCGGGACGATGGCACCCGGCGCCACGGTCCTCCGAAAAATCCGCGAAACGAAGGGGGATCTGTTCGTCTCTGCACAAGGATTCCAGATCTTCAATTTCAGCCGCGTACCTGCAACCTACACACAGAAAAGCGAAGACGATTGGGGGGTTAGGGATTAGGGGTTTGCCTTTAGGTCAAACCCCGGTTTTGGAATTAACCAAGAAATGAGCAAGAGCTGTAAATGTAAATGACTGTAATGTAAAACAAGTACTAATACCTTGTTCTAAGGATGTTGGTATCCTTATGTGCGAAGGTTTAGATGTTGTATGTTGTAGTATGTAGCATGTAATAAGTGATCTCCTCTTCAATGGTTGAATCCTTGACTTGAATGCAACACTTAGCCTTGAATGGAGACTTGAAATGATCAATTGCTTGAAGGAATGCTTGAATGCTTGAATGCTTGAGTATAGTTTCCACACCTTTTCCATCATATCGAATGAAAGAGGAAAACGTCATTTATATACTTGTCAATTAGGGCTGATAGACTGATTTTCCCGACCTTAGGCCGACCAGGGAAGTATATTTCCAAATTGCAATAAAAAAGACCCGATATCACTTAGGAAACCGGGCCCAAAATAGGACCCAGGGACCAGGGCGCTGGGCGCCATGGTCCTGGAGGACTAGGGCGCTGGGCGCCCTGGTCCTGAGGGACCAGGGCGCTGGGTGCTCTGGTCCCACCTCCCGGGACATCAGGGTACAAGGAGGTTCAGGCCAGGGTGCTTGAAAAATGCAGTTTTCAGTGTCGTGAGCGAGTTTTGGGGTCTCCATTCAGGTTGCGTGTTGCGTCACCATCGTGAAGACCGAAATGCAGTCGAAATTGCAAGTGTCGCAATTTTAGGATGCTACAGTAACAAGTATTCTTGCATATGATTATCTGGGTTTGTGGGAATCCAACAATCATGAATTCTAACAATTTACAATATTTTATTCAACGTTGATTCCAAACCGGGGTTTGACTTACGCAAACCCCTGTTCTCAACCTATTTCCCCTTCTTTTTGTGAGTTGAAGATAAAGTGAATTAATTTTGATTGGGACATTGCATTACCCAAACACTACAATCGATCACTCGTACACGAAGCTCCATGAGTGTGATCTTTTTCAAATCCTAATATGATTTCTATCTCATCAACCTCTAGAGGAGCCACCTGACTTGGCCCCACCCAAACCAAGATCCAGACTTCCCTCTTTTCAAGATTGTATTTCTCTTCACTATCTTGCAGTTTCCCTCGTGAATTTTCAATTATAGTGTAGAGTTCTTCACGAAGGACACCACCACATTGTCTAGAGTCTATGCTTCAATTTTTTTCTTTGATCCCATTGAGGCCAATAGTCCTTTGTTTGAGGAAGTGCTTCCTGAATAGTCATGGGGGGGAGAGGTAATGCTTGAAATCGCCCTTCTATTGGGAGATTGTGTACATAACCTCTTGGTCTTCTGAAAGCTGAAAATTACTTCGAGTCCACCAACTCTGGTTCCACACTATAGAAATTTTTGGATATTGACTTCCAAATATCATTCAGTACAAAAGCATCTTTCTCATAATACAAAAAAGGTGCTCCTTGCATGAACACATTGATTTCCTCCAAAGCGTGGCCCAATAGGTTTCGCAGGAACTCCAAAACCAGTTAGTCCCTCCAGACATAAATTAGAGACATCACATCAGACACTCCAAACATTGTTTGTTTGTATTGCATACTCTCTATCTATTTATCACCCTTTAACACTTTCCTCTGCTTTTCTCCAATTGCTCTCTTCTAGGCAGCTGATGAGCTTGTTTCCATGTCATTCAAGATAATCCCTGCTTGCTTTCTTTTACGAAATTTTCTTGCACATGACTCTTTAGCTTGTATGTTCTGCTTCTGTACAGATATAAATTTTAATTCATGCTCAGATAATAATTAAATAAAATAAGCATTTGTAAAGAAAAGATTTAGTCATTCAATGTTACATATTATCTGACGGAAAGATCCTAGACAATTCTTGGAAAAAGGAAACATCATTGATAATCATTTTTTGCAAATAACACTGAATCAAATAAATAATAAATGTTTAATGCAATTTTTAAAAATAGAACTCGTTCAATGCTTTCATTCACTGACGACAAAGCCGTTTGACCCACATCATCTCTCACCATCAGAATTCCGATGACAACTAATGAAACGTCCGACAAGGATGTTGTATATCCAACGTCACTTCCATGTCAGACGATCGTCGAGGAGAAATCATAATATCCATTAGAAATCCGACGAAAATCCGCTGATATTTGTGGTGAGGGGTGCAAATATAGCCGCTATCAAAGGATTTCATAACATCGTCGGACTACCGATGCAAATGACATCATCGGGAAGCTCGACGATGAGTTTTCGACGGTAAAGTTGGTCGGAAGTTTGATGTTTGGTTGTCGCAAATCCGACAATTAGCCGTCAAAAATTAGGCCCAAATGTACTAGTGCCAATATGAACTTCCAAACCCATAGCCATTTCATTATCTAAAAACACATAAGCGTCATAAGGTGCACACAAGGGTTCAAGAAGTCACAACCTTTCTCTTGCAAAAAGAAAACTAACATAAGAGATAATTACACATATCACAAGCATTTTAATTTCTAGAGAGAAAGAGGAGGAAGGGTGATAATCATTCAATTTGCTACAAAATAAGCATTCAACATCTACCATACAAGTCCCTCAAGTGGACAACACTAAGCTAGATCATAATCTTAAAACAAGCACATTTCATACTTTCAGATTCAAGACCAACACTGACCAACCCAATGGATTAGTCAAAATAGCACAACAATCCATAAGGAAGGTACATACGACTCTCTTTCAGAATAAGAGTAATTCGTAGACCAAGATATCAATAAGAAAATAAATCACATATAATCAATCAAAAGCACCAACATCAAGAAGGTGAAAACAAGGTGTGAACACACACGTTACTCACAATTAAGGTCTGCTCAAAAGAATACGCAAAAAGAAGAGAACGTGAGTCCTTAAGATCTTCAAGATCCAATGTATCAATCACACACATACAAAAGGAGGAAAAGCATACAACATAAGGTCTAAACACCTCACACCAACTATGGGCACAAGAGACACCAAAGATCCTAGTGTTTGCAACTTGGCTCTGATACCAAATGTAATGCCCCGCTAGGAAACCCCGAAGGGATAAAGCTAAAACACACGAATGGAGTGCAAATAATTTTTTTTGTTTTTAAATAAGACACAACATAATGATACAATGTGTTATCAAAAGCTTAGATAACACAACGAAAGACTAAACAATACCTAAGGAGTTTCCCAACGTGATTACTTAATTTAACATCTAACTCAACTCACAACATTTGATCCAATTAAGCAGGTTAACTTAATTTCATGTTATTACTTTAAACAAGGATATCATTTGTTTAGTAAATTAAAATTATAGATAATAGGATGCGCTCATCCATTATGGTTGAAGATGTAGCTAACATGAGGAAATTCACCCATTAAAGTTAAAATTAGATAACATGATGAGTTTATCCATTAAGGTTAAAATATAGATGACACAATAAGGTTCATCCATTAGAGTTATAGCTATGGATAACATGACTAAGTTCATCCAATAAATTTTAACCATTCATTACGTTCAATCTTACATTAAACACATGCCATGCATCTAGTTCCATAATGTACTTTAACTTCATCATAAACTAATGAATACTTTCCATACATACTTAATTGCGCTATCGATAACTGAATATATTCCATTAATCAAATATACATTCTTTTATGATCCCTATTACTGCATTTAATAAAATGACTACATACATGCATTTATGATTAATTTCATCTAATCCCCATTATACATTTTAACATAAATCATCCATACATGACAAATTAAAAGGTAACATAAGAATGGAAAAACACCACATAACACCGAAATGATCTTGGAGTTCACCCCTAGTGGGCTACATCTCTGGGTCTGCTCAACTGTAAGACCCATCTGATACTTAGTGAAGAATACATAAGGTTCACATCATTTACAATCCTGTCATCAAGGCAAACATAACCAATAATACATACGACCACATTGGTCAAATAAATACATGAATGATCCCTGAATAGGAAATGATCCAACTGAACATAATAAGAAGCAATTATAAAAGATCAACTGGAGCATTCGTGAAACTAAATCTTCGCAACCCATCATAAGCATCCCATGGTATCACATGAATGCCAGGTTCTTGTGAGGGGAATAAACATCAGGACGAATCCACAACCATGCTCCTATCAAAGGCAACACAACAACACACTAGCGAACATATTCAAGCGAACTCCTAAAACCCAGGAATACACAAGGTCAAGCAAACAGAGTTCAATATGGTAGGATTACCCACTTGGTCAAACTAAACTTCATACGGGGTGCACTGACTGACGATACTCTAACTAGAGACCTGACCAACTCTGGTCTACCACAAACCAATATTAAACACTGGCACAAAGGACATGATCGAATACAAACCATCACATGAAAACAGTCAAACTTCGAGATCAAGGAAATAAACTGGTACCCAAATCGACAAACGACAATAACCAACAATTACAAACAAGGACTTGCCATTCCCTAAGCAAACGCGAAAACATAAATTTAAACATGCACAGGCATAAACCAGAGAAGATAATCTTTTTCCACATTGGTTAAACATTAAAATCAATCTAGTTTTCTAGAGGATCTAAGTTTGATTGCAGTAATCTACCTCGTCTAGGTACAGGTTGTTCATGGTCTTCTAACTCGCTAAGTTCATATGCATCATAACATAACATAACTACTTCATCACGATTCTTTAAACCAAATTCACATTAACATAACTATTCTATACACAGAACACCCAATGATATAAAATGAAATATTCAGATTAATCAACTAACATATGATATTTATTGTTCAAAATAAATCATCATTCTTATTCTTTTTCGAAATAAATAAACCTCTCATATCTCCAAAACCAGCATATACTTTCCAAAAATAGAAATATACATATAAAGAAACAAAAGAAATAGATAAACATTTCCCAATGAAATATAATTTCCCTTGCATATATTAAAACAAATACACGGTCTAAAGATATTAATTAGTATATATATCTCTATATATATACCTAAATTAATAAATTAATGACTGAAGAATAATTATTATATATTTGAAAATATACGCTAATTAAGAATCAACAATTAATATATAATAAATAATAGATATTAATATATAAATTATTACAATTAACATATATTTAATAATATATATTAATTAATAATTAATAATTAATATATAATTAATAAAATATATGAATTAAAATTTAATAATAATAAAATATTTTAAAAAAATTAAATTAAATTTTAAAAAAATAAAATAAATTTTATTTTAACAGCCACTCGGTCGTCCCCACAGCCGTGGTCACCACGGGCTATTGTTACCACGGTCGTGGAGAACCACAGACTATGGTCTCCACAATGTGGAACCACAATCGTGGCTTCCACGATGTTGAGCCACAACATGTGGAACTCCACAGTCTGTGGTCTCAACATCGTGGAGCCACAGGCCATGGGTAGAGCGAAAGCTCCCCAAGCAAAAATGCCATCCCGTAAAATTTAATTTAAATTTTATTTTATATATTATTTTTATAAATAGTTTCTAAAAATAAAAATAAACAAACCCTAATACAACACACACAGTCTCAGACAGAGACTTCCAACAACTTCATTGTTTTCAAAATGATAAAATTTTGTTAAATAACCTTCCAAATAAGCAATTTCTTTTCAATCAAAACCATATTTGGGCACAAAATCATTTCTCACAAATCTATTCAACCAATCTGCCAAATTCCAGACTGATTTTCAATTTAAAACTTAATCCAAAATATTCAATGGAGATTTAAACAAGAGTTCATCATGAACAACCAAACCCAATTTTATTTTTATTTTTGAAAACTAATTTGTACAAGCAAAAATGACATATGGAGGTTTGGAAAGGAAGCAAGGAGGGTTTTAGATTCAGAAATTCAAACTACAACTCCTTCATTTCCCAAATACATAAGATTTTTAATCTGTACAACCAGATTTCTACAAAAACACAAACATCAATTTCTTTAAGCAAGAACCCAAGAAATAAACTAGAGACCTACCTAATTCAACAATCCTGAAAGAGATTTGTTGAAGAGTCCAACCTCCCAGCTCCAGAAAAATTCCTTCTTCCACAAAATGCCCCAAAATTTCTCCAAAAACTTTTCCAGAAAAAATCTCTCCAGGACAATCCTTTTTTTTCCAAAATCATTTCTCCCAGAATAATTTTCCAACCCTAGGTTAAATGCAAAGTTTGTTTTTTTTGACCAAAAATCTTATTTCCAAAATAAAAATACTTTTACAAAATTTATTTCTAATTTAGAAAAATCAAAATGCCACTTCCTCATTTAATTTCTAATTTTCTCAATTTTAACAAAATTAACCTTTATATTCCAAAATATAATGAGGGTAAAATATTTTTTAATTAAAATAAAATCCCCAAATTCATTCTTTCAAACTATATCAAATATATAAATTAAACTTGCTTTTCTAATTAAAATTGATTTTCTTTAATAATTAAAATCAACCTTTCTATTTTTAAAAGGGCAAAGAGATTAAATTAATTATTTTTCAAATAAATTTAAATATTTCCCTTCCAAAAGCATAAACAAAATAAATGAATCAATTTAAAATTAACCATTTAATCAAACTTGCTACCAATTTGGATTGAGCAATTCTAATTAACGATTAATCGTATAAAGGAAACCTATTTAATTTAGTCCCTTAATTTATAATGCGTAAACACACATTAAATCAAATTAAATATTAAGGATTACTTACTCAATTTAACCACACACAAAAACATGCAACCCAAGAATGCCAAGTAGACAGATGACCTGCATACCCACCCAAAGGGAATACCGACGACGACTGACGATGCTCACTTGAGCACGACTATGGTCAAACAAGGGTCTTACGACCACCTAATCCAAAATGTAAGGACCAAAGAGGTACACTCAAACCTACAAATCTAGGTGGAGATGAACCTCACACCCATGCGGTACTATACCTGAAATCGCCTGCAACCAAGAGTCATACATGCATACATATATATACTTAATGAAAGTGTTAGTCTGAGATTAATAACATGAAATAGGAGAACTAATAAACTTGCGTACGGATTGATGTGAAAACCACATTAACATGTATGCACAATAATTAAAACATCTGCCTATAACATGATTACATGATAAACTAACCAAGGTCAAACCGAGATTAGAATCTGAATAGGGCAGGGGTACTACACAGAGAGCTAAAGCCCTAAAATCTAGTGTGCAAGCCAAATGACCAAAAACGCTATCAAGGACACCCAAAATGGTAGGCAATGGTCTAGAAACACTATAGGACATACTATAAACACCACCCTACATACCAGGGGTGCTAAACTACAAACCAAAATTGTTGGATTGTTCCGAGGTTCCTAAAAAGTCAGTTTTTAGCTTGTTTGAGTGTCTTTTTGGGTTGTGTGAGTTCTCCAGAGGAATGTGCAGATTGTGTTGACATTCTCATATTTGTATTTATTTATTTTTTATCATTCATGACATTTCTTGTGCTCCAATAAGAGTATTCATGCCTTACTATTGAGGTGTTTCGTATGCATTGTGTTGCTCGTTGTGTTGCTCCAAGGAGAGGGAGAGTTCCTCGTTGTTGAGGGATTGATTGTATGACTCTAGTGGGATGTGCTATGCCTTAATGTAAAGGATTAGATATGGTTTTGATCTCTTTTATGGATTGCATTCATGATTGGATTTTCCTTGTGTTGATTTGGTGAAGGCTTTCTTCCATGTGTATGACTTATGTGTCCTTTTATGAGCAGATTATTCTTAGTTATGATTGTTTCTATATCATTTTTAATCCTTCATGATGTTTTACTATGTTCTTTGGATGTTTATTATACCCTATGGCTATGGTCCATGGTTGGGGGAGTGGGCTCTTTCATGTGTAGGACCAGGGTCATGAGCAATAGACCGCTAGTAGAGGGTCTAGACCGGTTGGAAGCACATGAAGAGTTTTCTATTTTAATTGCAAGTGATAACATTAATAATAATTGATTAGTGGGTTTGGGTAATTATACATCTACCTAATCAAGATAATAAAATTCATGATTATGATCTTGTGCCCCAATGATGCCCAAGGAGGCAGTTTTGGGATCTACTATTGGGAAGACAGTTGAAGCGGTGTACCGCTCTCTTGATTGGCTCCAAGGTTGAGACAGATTCCACATGAGGAAATCATGTGATGATACTATACCGCAAATGTGTCCATTATCCATATGCCTTGCTTTGTTGATTTCACCTCTGGAGGGTTTATTGTTGATTCAAGCCATGTGTTGTAATTGTTCTTGATTTCTTGTTGTTTTCTTGCGATGTCATGTTGTATCCCTTGGTTGTTAGGTGTCAACCTAGGTCTTGAGTGTGAGTTGGAACCCCATATCATCTCCTAGCATGGGGGTTTGTTCCTATTTGGTTCCACATGGTCAGGTGGTTGAATGCCTTCTTCCATTGGGATGTTCTTCTTGGATGCCAGCATGCATGGATTGGATTCTTGGATTCACCATTACGTGGATATTCTCTTGAAGATGATTTCTATGTACTTGGATAAGAAATCATTATACCATGATGAATAGTATATGTAAAAGAGATTATGTATCTGTGTATCATGTACGTTCAAATAGTTACAAGAAAAATTGTAATGGGATGATGTAGTGGATTAGGAGAAGTATTCATTGATTATTCTTGATGTATTGGATATTCTTTATGTAATGTGAGTTTATGAGTTCTATGTGGAAGATTAATGAGCTAGCTTACATGTAAAAGTGTTGCATTTGAATTCGTGAAATGGAATTGTGATGGGTAATCTTATGGAATGAATGTTAGAAAGGATAGTAGTGGTTGTTGAATCTTATTTGAGTAATAGGAGTTATTTAGATGAAATAGTTGAAAAGAACTTAATGTTTATGGAAGATGACAGTAGGTGTATCAAGAATATTGGGTTAGTATTTCAAAATGAACTTAAGGAAATATAATGAGAAAGAGTTATGCATGTGTTAATGTTTATTCTAGTTGCATGGAATGTAAATGATTAGTTTAATATTAGTATATAATGATGATCTAGGTGGATTAGAGATATGTTAGAATGATGTCAAGTAATGACGTTAAGATACCCTAGGGAATGGTTATATTTGCAAGAGTTTATTTGGAGATATGTTGATGTTTAAATTTTTTATTCCTCTTGCGTAATATAGCTCCATGAATATGCTCATAATGGTATAATGGTATAACACAGAGTAGAGAATGCTTAAAAAAAAATGTATCTCCATTTGTTAGTAGATTACGGATTATTTCTCTAGGTTATTTTGGCGGGCATTACATATTACATTATGCTAACCTTCAAATGATCCAAAACCAAAACAAAGAAAATATTATGCAATTGGTGTTGTTGATGGTGTGACGACACAATTTATGTGAAATCTTGAGGTAGATTTCTTGCAATTGTTTAATTTAGAATCTATACATAGAAAAATTATTTTTGATTGTTTTTATTTCATTCTAAAATAATATTTTTGTTATCTGCTAAATGAAGGCATTGGCCATTAACAATGAAAGTGGTAATGTTATCACTATTGTCAGCAAATAATAGGCATTTTTGAGACTACCATGCACATATGGATGCACAAGATAAATGAGTGTCATGTTACTACTTCTCTAAATTTGTAAGAGAATTGATAAATGAGTGCTTGGGATACCAAAAATCACTTTATATACCTATCAAGGTTATATTAGGCATGTCTATCAATTTGGCATCATGGATTTTTTCCATGACAAATAGGTATCATATAGCATAATAGGAGTTTACCAGTGTAATTAGTGTAATTTGTTAATTTCTATGAGTTCTCTATTAACCAGCTTTATATTTATACTTAGGGTAATAGTTAGCTAAGACATAACAAAATAATCATAGCTACTAAATAAATTCTTTTGCACTAATTTACTAGTGTAGTCATCTGCGAGGAGAGACCTCAAGGAGATCAGTCCAAACTGGTCAGCAAGAGTAAACACAATGAAATCACACAAATATGATGGAGGAAATGCATAACATATATTTTTATTGCATAAAAGTTAATTACATCCAACTGGTAACAACCGGGTTACAACATACCGACACACAGGCCTAGTAGAATAAGTCACACTAAGACCTTGAATCATAAGATCTATCTTCTAGGCATAGTCTATCTATATGATACTCCTTGATTCTCTGATTGATTACATTCTAAAGCATACATACATACATACATACATACATACATACATACAAACATACACACACACACACACACACACACACACACACACACATATTGATCCAAAGGATCCTATCAACCCAAAAAGGATCAAAACCTGAAGAACAATGCAAAATGAACAAGGTCGGCCTCCACCAAGAGATTCCTTCGTAAAATCCAAAGGATGAAACGCAGAAGGTCGGCCACACACCAAGCAACATTGAGATCAATGTCCAAGGCTCCGCAAGATTCATAATGGGTTCTGGTAGATCACTAGAATAGGTCTTAGGCAATAGGTAACAAAGGATCAACTGATAGCGATATCTTGTTGGAAAGTGATCCAAATGAGATGTAGTTAGAAAGCAAGCAGGGTGATCAAGTCTTCAAGTAGAATCCAACTCTACAAGAACCGGTGAGCCAAAACTAGGACACACAAAGGAAAATTGAAATTGCAAATAGAAAACAAACAAAAAAGGAAATGTTTTTGGTTGATGCAAGATTGTTGTGAACTGGGGATGCTCCTGCATCAGACATCCGGGGTTAATAAAAAAAATTGAGCCTCTCACTTTGCTGGGGTCAAAGGGAAACCAAGGCGGTTTACCTCTGCCTGATAAATCCAAGATGAATCTTCCACTGGTTTGTTCTTCCACTTCACAAGATATTCTTTGTACTAATTGCTTCGGGTACTATGCCCAATCCTACTATCCAAAATCTCTTCAATTTGATTTGGTTCCTTCTGGGGCAATTGTTTCTCCTAGTCTACAATACTATCCTCACTGAATTATGGCTCATGGTACTCATGAAGATCTACAATGTTGAATATAGGTGAAATACTCAGACTATCTGGTAGCTCCACCTCATATGCATTTCCAGAACTGAACTTTCTCAAGATCTTACAAGGTCCAAACTTCTTCATCTGCAACTTGTTATAAGTTCCAACCAGTAATCTCTCTTTTCTCAAATAGACCATCATTTCATCGCCAACTTCAAATTCCTTATGTCTCCTCTTCTCATCTGCCTTCTCCTTGTATTTGCTATTCATGTCTTCTAAATGTTGTCTAACCTGAATATGCAATGTTGCCATGTGATCTACAAATTCTTCTGCTTCTAAACTCTTCCGGTCTTCACTGCTAATGTCTCTTAATTCTAGTATTCCTTTAGGATGCACTCCGGTAACAATCTCAAAAGGTGTTTTTCTGGTACTTCTATTCACTGAATTGTTATAGGCAAACTCTGCTTGTGCAAGCATCAAATCCCAACTTCCGATTTTATCTCCCACTAAACATCTCAACAAGTTTCCCAAACTCTGGTTAACTACTTATTATGTCCATCAGTCTGTGGATGAAAAGTAGAACTGAACTTCAAATCTATCTTCATCTTCTTCCAAAGTGTTCTCCAAAAATAGCCAACAAACTTAGTGTCTCTATCTGAAACTATGCTCTTAGGTAATCCATGTAATCTTACCACTTCCTTGAAAAATAGGTCTGCTATATGCAATGCATCTAATGTCTTCTTACAAGGTATGAAATGAGCCCTATTTGAAAATCTATCCACTACCACAAATATAGAATCATTCCCTCTTGGTGTTTTAGGTAAGACAAGTACAAAATCGATACTTATATCCTCCCAAGGTCTTACTGGTATTGTCAAAGGTTTATACAATCCCACATTCTAACTACTACCTTTTGCAACTTGACAAACTCTACAACTCTGCACATATCTCTTAACATCCTTATGAATCTGGGGTCAAAAGTACTACTCACTCACCAATGCAACTGTTTTATCAATGCCAAAATGTCCAGCTAAACCTCAACTATGCTTCTCTTTTATCAGGTTCTCTCTCATGGAACTTTTAGGTATGCACAACCGAACTCCCTTAAATAACATCCCATCCTGAATGAAGTAATCCAACCAATTGCTCCTATCAACCATAACCGGTTCTCTACATGCTTTCCAAGGTTCTGCAAAATCCAGGTCTTCATCATACAAGGTCTTCAAACCTTCAAAACCTAATACTGCCACTCTCATCTCTGTCAGCAAATTCCTTCTCCTACTTAATGCATCAATAACTTTGTTATATTTCCCACTTCTATGTTTCAACACAAAGGTGTAACTCTATAAGAACTCTACCCATCTCGTATGTTTCTGATTCAACTTACTCTAACTATTCAAATATTATAGATCTTGATGATCTGTATACAACACAAACTCCTTAGGCAACAAGTAATGTCTCCATTTCTTCAAGGCTTGAATTATGGCATAAAATTCCTGATCATATACTGAATATCTCTTCTGGGCATCATTCAATTTCTCACTAAAATATGCTATTGCTCTCCCTTCTTGACTCAAAAATGCTCCTATTGTTGTTCCACTTGCATCACAATCCACTTGAAATACCTTATTGAAATCCGGTAAATCCAACACAGGTTGCTCAGTCACTTTCTGCTTTAACAACTCAAAACTTTTTTTTTCTCTGGTGGTCCACTTGAATTCCTTCCTATCTCCCCTTATGGTCTCAGTCATAGGATTACAAACTTAACTAAAATTTCTGATAAACTTCCGGTAAAACCTAGCCAATCCATGAAATGATCTTACCTCTCCAATGCTTTCTGGTGTAGGCCACTCAACAATGGCTTTCAATTTCTCAGGTTCCATCTTCAAACCATCCTCAGATATCACAAAGACCAAATAGACTAGCTCATCCTTCATGAAAGTGCACTTCTTGATATTGATCAATAACTTTTCTTCTCTCAACCTCTGCAAAACTTCTCTTAACTGCAACAAATACTCCTCTTTTGTTTCACTAAAAATCAGAATGTCATCCAAGTACACAATAACAAACTTACCCAAGAATTTCTTCAAGACCTCATTCATCAACCTCATGAAAGTACTCAGTTCATTAGTCAATCCAAAAGGCATCACCCACCATTCATATAATCCTTCATTTGTCTTAAATGTTATCTTCCATTCATCAACTTCTCCAATCATGATATGATGATATCCACTCTTCAAAGCTATCTTTGTAAAGTACTTTGCTCCACTCAAACAGTCCATTATGTCATCCATCCTAGGCCAGGGATACCAGTATTTCACTGTGATCTTGTTTATTGCTCTTGAATCAGTACACATCCTCCATTCTCCATTCTTCGTAGGTGCTAATACCATTGGTATTGCACAAGGGCTCAGACTTTCCCCGATCAAACCTTTCTCCAATAGCTCTTGCACTTGTCTATTTAGTTCTTCATTCTCTACCAATGTTAACTGGTGTGCAGCTTTGATAGGAAAACTGGCTCTGGGAACTAAGTCCATGCAATGACTAATACTTCTAATAGGTGGAAATCCATCAGGTACATTATCTGAAATGATGTCCTCATATTCTGTCAGCAAATCTCTTATTTCTGTTGGGTGTTCTCCTTCCGGTTCTGGTTTCTTAGCCTTCTTAGGAATTAAGGCAAAACACACATTCTCATGTCTCAGTCCATCCATGAACTTCCTTCCATCTACTAGATAGATTCTGGTATTTGTACAAACTTCATTATTCAAAGGTTCCTCCAAAGGCAACAAGGTTTGCTTCATCCCACTGGCTACAATAGTGTATGCATTCTTCCTCCCATCATGTATTGCCTGTATATCAAACTACTAAGGTCTTCCCAACAAAAGATGACAAATGTCCATAGGTATAATATCACAGAAAACTTCATCATGATAATTCCCAATTTTCAATTTTACTAAACACGGTTCACTTACTAATAACTTATGTTCATCCTGATTCCATGCTATTTGGTAAGGATTAGGGTGTTTCGATCTCTCTAATTTCAACTTATTCACCATCTCTTCTGAAACAAGATTATCTGAACTACCACTATCAATAACAACTTTACAACACTTACCAGATACCTTACATTTGGTCTTGAACATGTTCTTCCTCTGCAAGGGTTCTTTATCTCCTCCAATATGACACAAAGCTCTCCTCATAATCAACAGTTCTCCATCTTTCGATTTATTGTCTGATCCGGTGGGGTTCTCCTCCACCACTGCCACTCTTCTGATAGCCTCTTACTTCTTACATTCAAACACATGGTGTACTTCTCCTCCACATTTAAAATAGGTTCCTCTGAATGTCCTTTTGTCTTGTCTTCCAAAGTTCTCATTCTGGTAACCATTTGGTTCTCTCCTACGGTAGAAATTTCTATCATCTTTCCAATATGAATTACCTTCCTTGCTTACTTCCTTGTCCTTGTTCTGATCTGTACTAGTTCCTCTTCCTCCAGTGTATCCTCTTCCTCCTTGAAATCTTCCTCCGGTAAACCTTCCACCTCTACCTCTCTATCTCTGCTCATGCCTTTTATTCAATTTCTCTTCAGCCTTTACTGGTAAGCCTCTTCAACACTCTCTAATTTGATCATACTAAGTTGATCTTGTATACACATCCACAATCCATTCAAATATATTGCAATTTGTTCTATTTCATCATCAACATTTCTGGATCTGATGTTCAAATTGTAGAATGCTTCGGTGTACTCCTTCACACTAGATTCCTTCTGTCTCAGATTCTGCAACTTTCAGAACAAATCTACTTGATAATTTGTTAGGACAAACTTTGATTTTAACTTAGCAATCATCCCATCCCACATCTTAATATTTTATTTACCTCTTCTTTGTCTATCAACTTGCAAGTTCTCCCACTAAAGAGATGCATGACCCTTCAACTGGGTACATGCATACTTGACCTTCCTCTCTTCTGCAATGTTTTCAAAGTCAAAATACTTCTCCATATCTAAGATCCAATCCATCAGTTCATCCGAATCTAACTTCCCATCATATTTCACTGGGGTAAAATGAGATTTAGTGTTTTCCCTACTCAAAACCCTTAAAAACCTTTCCTCCTCTAGATCAATTGCCGGTAGGTTCACTTGTTATGTCGGGGATTCTTCTCCTTCTTCTTTGCTCAAATCCTCAATAGGTTGGCCTCTTCTTTGGGCTATCTCCACAACTTCTAACCGGGATGCTATTCCTCGCAACATCTCCATTATAGCAGGGTTTGCATTCTCACGCGCTCCACCATTCCTAGTTCCTCTTCACGCCATTAAGTGAAAGTAACACGTACGGGTTCCTGATCGAGTTTTTAATAAATAAAATCCCAATCGGGTTTTTTAAATTTTAAACCATGAATGGGTTACAACTTGTACTTGTAGTGTCGTAAATTGTACACCCTTGCTAGGGTGGTACAATTTCACACTTAGGTTAGCACCCGCCTTAGTGTGTTTGCATCTTGCACTGTAATTTCCTTTTAAGAATTTAATTAATTAATTTAATTAAATCTAAAGTCCTATTTCATCACTTCATACATCATAAAATTGGGCCCTTTACCCTAAGTGTGCTCCTTTTTATTTTATTCCTCTAATAAATCATTTAATCATAAACCCTAATTATGTCCTATTTCGACCTTTAAGGCCCGATTTCGCATATCAATACACCTCAAAATCAGCTGTAACTTTGAGATTCGCTCTAATATCATCATATCTAATGGCCCTAAAAATTTGGTGAAAAGTTGGTCGGACCATGTGCGTTCCCGCCACGATCCTTGACTTTTTTTCCCAAAATTTTGGGAGCACAATTCTATGATATTATAGTGCTTAACCCCAAAATATTGGCAGTAAATTCAATTCCTAGGTCATTTGAAAGGTGGAATTAAGTTGAAATTTAGATCTAGGGTCTGATACATAAGAGCTCTCTTTCTTCATTTTAAGGCAATTAAGATCTATCTAATCTAAAGCAGTTTTCAGCAAAGCAAGAATAAGGAGCCTTCTATGTAGTGAAAGAGAAGCCTATGTGGAGTCTTCAGAAACATTCAACAACATTTCATCAAGCATTTGTCATCAATTAGGAGCCTTGAAGACATTGAAGAGTGATAGGAGATCTTGTGGCAATATCTCTCCCTTGGTGATTGGTATGATTTCATGTTATTTTCATGTCTTTGTATGAGATTCTTTACATCAACTTGCATATCTACATTCATTCTTTATATCACTTTGCATCATTGATTTAGAGCATTTACTTTGTCAATTACAACCATTTATGGTTTACTCTTTAGGGTTTCTCTAGATTGTTTACTTTCATTTTAGGATCTTGCATACACAAAAGGTTCTAGTACACTCATTTTCAGTACATGATCGGCTATTTGTGAAGGTGGAAATCACAAACATGAGGGTTTCACTAAGGCAAAACCCCATATAGCCACCCAAACCTTCCCTTTTTAGTTGCAGGTGCAGAAACAGGTACCCAGAGGCACTTTCAACACAACAAAAGGCACAAGAACCACCTAGAATCATCAGATCTGCCCTAATTTGCTTGGGATGGGGCATAGCACCCTATTCCTACCCACAAAAATGGCATGGTGCCATGGTCCCTCTTCTTTTCAGTGTTTTTTAGCAGGCTGCAACTTTAGGATCTCATATTTGTAGTGTCTTAGTTGCAGCCTCCTGTCTGTAGAAAAAGGACAGTGGCATGACACCCTAGTCCAGGTCAGTTTTGTTCAATTTGCAGAATCAAGTACATGTCTATAATCCTCCCCCTTTCATGCTTTCATTATCTCATTTTCAGATCTGCAAGTTTGTGCAATTTCGAGTTCATTTATGCTTCATTTTTTATCTCCTAGTCTAGTTGATCATTCAAACCCTAGTTTTTCTCATCATTTGCAACAAGAGGAATATAAACCCTAAGAGGTAATCCTTGTCTCTCTATTTCTCACAAGAATTATCCAAAGTGATCTATCTCCCTAGGCTCTTTTGTATTCCCAATGTGTTGGCAAAAGTGGGATTAGGTCCTAGTCACCCGATCTCGCTTTCCCGCCGCCACATTTTGGTGAACCCGACGTGAATCCAACCTTATTTAATTCTGATTTAAGTTCTCAAATATAAGTGTTTTTTCTATTTAAAATTCAAATTTACATTTACAATTTTCAATTCCTTTCAAATTTCAAAATTTAGAGGTTAATTTTGTTGAAACCCTAATTTTTCAATTCAAAATTGAACTCGTGGAAAGCTTAATTTGGATCATTAATTTCAGATCTGATTTTGGAACACATTTCAATCATAAATTTCATTTTCTAAATCAACATTTAGAGTGCTTTCATTTGTTAAAATTGAACATTTCCTTTGATTTTACATATGTTATCATTTGAAAGAGGAAATTTTTTGTCATGATGCATTCATTTCCTAGATGTGATAATGGGTTAGCTTCCCTTGTTTCAATTTTTCCATCTCTTAAATAACATCTTCCTATCTATGAAAACATTTTAGTGCCTAAAAGAGTTGTTACCAATCCCTTCAAAGCTCTCCTATGCTCCAAGGATGAAGATTTGAAGAGTGATCTTGACAATTCTCCTAAAATGTGTCATTCTCATCTAGCTATCTTAGAGGAAGAGGATGATATCATAAAAAAATTTCTTAATGTTACCTTACCTTCCTTACATAATGCCTCTCTAAGTGAAAAGGTATTTATGGACATTGACTTATCTTCTCCTAAATTTGGTCTTATCAATGGGGGCATGTTAGTACAACAAGAGGTTATGAGCACTTATTTCGAAGATCTCCTTCCTAAGAATGAATCTTTGGGGAAAGATGTTCATCTCCATCCCAAAGAATACTCCCCTCATGAGGCTAATTTTGTGAAATATTATGGCATTGTCTCTACTTTTCCTATTGATGGCATTTCCTCTTTTGATTCCAATAAAATTCTCACTAGAGATGACGCATTAATGAGAAATGCTTTCCCTTCTCCTAAAGTTTGTCTTACCCCTACAGATTCCTTAGAAAAAGAAGATGAAACCATGACCAATTTCCTTAATTCTCTCCCCCCTAAAGATCCTATTGAACACATTTTGAGGCAAGAAGATGATGTAAACACATATATTGATGCTTTCCTTCCTAAGGATGAAGAATTAACAAACAATGTTATCCCTTCTCCCAAAATTGGCAATAACAATAAGGACATCTTTGTGCAAGATATTTCTAATACTTTTTCTAATGACCCCACTATTTGGGATGAACCATTATAAGAAGTTGTTGATTATTCTCTCCCCCATGAGAGAACCCTAGCCAAAGAGGATGAAATCATGATTGATAACACCCTTGATAGCATCTCACCTTCCATGAATCTCAATCATTTTTTCTCTAAAGGTAAAGAATCTCCCTCTCCTCAACTTGGTTCTACTCATAAGGATACCCTAGTTCAAGGGAATATTGTTAACATTTTTTTCAAAGATCTCCCTCTCAAAGGTGAGACTTTCAAGAGTAATGTTGATCCTTCTCCTAGAGAGTTTATTCCCCATGTATATCCTTTGATGATAGAGGATGATATTACCTTTCCTATTAATATTCTTCCTTCTAAAACATCAATGCCTATCCCTAGTCTCCCTCCAAAAATTGGTATTATCCATGATAAAATTTTAGTGCAAGGAGAGACTATCAACAATTCTTCCAACAATCTTGTTCATTCTTCTTCTAAGGACACCTTTCATATTCCTAAACCATATTCAATCAATTTTATACATGTGAATGAAATACCTAATAAACCCCTCTTCACAGTTCAAGGTGCTTGTACTTCTCAAAATTCCCCATGTAAGCCTATCTTAGTGGTTCCATGTGGTTATGCTAATGATTCTTTTTGCACTCCTAAGAAACCTATTATTACTGTGCACAAAGGTTATCCTACTAAGAGCCCTTATGAGTATGCTAATAAAATCATTGGAGAGAGTTATCATACGATTTCTCATACCTACAACACAAGAAACAATAGGCAACCTAGTCCTCCTCCAGTTATCCCAACTTCATTTCCTCCCTCTCAACCTGTTCTTCCACAAGCACCTCGCATATCAAATCTTAGCAAAGAGTATGATCTCATTGAACAACTTAAAGCTACTCTTGCCAAGATTTCTATTTGGGATTTAGTTCAAACTTCACCTTCTTATCATGGGATGTTACAAGACGCTTTGAGAAACTTAGATTTCCCACATGCAGTGACACCTAATAACATGTCCGCTTTGATTGATCCTACAAACAAATCCAAAGCTCAAATTGTATTCACACAAGATGAGTTACCTTCTCTTGAAATCCAAAATCAATATGATCCTCTTATGATTGTGGCTATTATCCATGATAGTGCTATAAGATGAACCCTTGTGGACAATAGATATGGCCTTAATGTTTGTGGTGTGGACTTATTGGATAAGATTAAAGTGGATCATTCTCTCATCAAATCTTCTTCTCTTACTATTCGAGTTTTTGATAATATGGCTAAACAATGTCTAGGTGTCATAACCTTGCATGTTAAGGTAGGTCCTATTATATTACCTACACCCCTTCATGTTATGCTTGGTAATTTGACATATAACATTCTATTAGGGAGACCTTGGATTCATATCATGCAAGTTATCACCTCAACTTTGCATAGGCAATCAAGTTCATTTATAACAATACGACATACACCTTATTAGCTGATACCAAACTTTAAGAAGCATTAAAATATGGATCTTCTTGTTCAACTATTTCCCATTCTTCTTCCAATCATTCTACTTCTTCAAATACATATATTTCCTTTAATGATGTTGTTCCTTCTAGTACTCTTGATCCTTCTACTCAACTAGAATCTCCTCCCAAGGATATCTTTTCTTCTGAAGAAGTGCTCGTAAATGATGATTGGGGATCTCTAGACTTTACACCTACTTTTATAGGAGAATATAGGGTACCTTGGAAAGGATCTAAAACTGTGAGGGAGAAATCTAAGGAGGAATCCAAAGAGCAACCCACCTTGTCTAAACAATTAAGTAACCACTTTGTGGTTGTTTCTAATTCAAATGATTCTTCAAATCCTTCCTCTAATTCATATAGCACTAAGACCTATGGGTTATCACCACCTCTTTTTGATTTGGCATCCCTTTATGGTCCTTGTTTTCATATTTTAGCTAAGAGTGGCTATGATGGCAATGGTTTTGGCACAAATGAATAAGGAATTAAAGTTCCTTTAGAACATGATACACATGAAGCTTCATTTGGACTTGGATATAATCCTTCTAATCCCACCAAAGCATCTAAAAGACCATCTCTCGATGTGAATGCTATATATAGTAGTGATGATAAACTCACCTCGATTAAATCATCTTTGACTTCTTTTAAGACTCATCCCACTCATAAGGAAATCTTGGTGATGAACAAATCTCTTTATGAATCTCCTCAAGAGATTTATAATCCCCCTTATGAGTCTTTATCTTCTACTCATTCTTAAATCCCTTCTTCTATGAATAAGGCTCTAATGAATTATACTTATCCCTCTCCTAAGATTTCTTGTGTGCAAGAGAAGTATGACTTAGTGGCATATTCTTCTCCTATAAACTTTTCTCTTTCTTAAGAATGTTTAACATTCATCATATTGTACATCTTTTTAATCTCACTTATAGTAGAGCATTTAACATGTCATATTCAAATACCTCATTCAACCTATCATGTCTTTAAATAGCATTAATGGCTATTATGTTGCTCAGCATTATGTGACATTAGTAGCTCACTTATTGGGGGCTCATTGTCATTCATGATGGTACAATTTCACGTGAAATCATAATTTTGGAAGAAACATAATAGCCTATTTCTATCTCATATCTTATCCCTATATATGGGGGGCAAGAGTGATTTCAAACATCTCTCCTTCTTAAGATTAAAATTTCCCCTTTGTGAAGTAGTCTCTTCTATAAGGGCTTCTTATTGATTGTAAAGGTGTATTCATATTTGAATCCCTTCTCTCATATTGGAACACGCATCTCTAATGGGGATCCTAAGTACATATCCTTAATTGTGACCTCCTCCTTGGTGTTGGAAGACACTGATCATTCATCAATTCATTTTCTTCATTGAGTAGTATCTTTTATATTAAACCATTCTACTATGTGCATGTGCATATCCCTGATGAGGATCTCTTGCCTTCTTTAGAAGAGTGTTGTTATAAATAATCTCTCTTTGATCTCATCTCAATCCTTTGATTTTTTCAAAACTCTTGCATTAATTCATTCTAGAAGATGTTATATTTGTCAATGATAACTCCTCTTGAAGGTAGATGTCATTTTGAACAAATATCTCTTCTTCTCCAAGGATCTCGTTTACATTTATATAGAAAGATATCTCTTTTCAACTATCTTATCCTTGATTGAAGAGTATTCCCTCTCTTGCTTGGGTTTATGACATTGTTGCAGATATCTTCTTGGTGTCAAAGGTAGGTATCCTTGTTCTACTTGCACACACATGCACAAGGTTGAGTAGAACCAACAGTTTTCTCACTCTCCTCCCTTACATGGATCATCCAGACAGACTCTGGAGGCTAGTTTTCCATGTTGTTCTCTCCATGGATCACCTAGTTTTAGGGGCGAGATGTCCATGGTTCCTTTTCTCTTCTCATGGATCACCAAAGTGTGTATTCATGATTTCTATCTCTTCTTCCTTCTCTTTGCATTTGTTTCCATTTAAATATTTCATCTTGTGTTAGAGAGCTCTCAAATCCTCACACTCTTTGTTGTGTTGGAATTGAGGCTTAGTTCTCTTTCTTACCAAATGATTCTCCAGTGGTTTTTGATCTTGTATCAAATCTCCTTGTGAGCATTTGTCATCAATCTTCTTTCACAATTCGATGTGGTAAACATGACACCCTGTTTCAACTCACTAAAATTAGCAAGTCGAAACAAGGGGGGCATATAGCTACCCTCAAATTTTCATCACCTTCCTTAGTAAGCATTTAGGTGATTTTGTGATTTTATCTAACATGTGTTTTTGTAGGGTGCAGATCCTAACTGTGTACTACAGATACCGTTGGGGGCTTCATCCGACAACGTGTGGATATATCCTTTTTCATGAATGTTTACTTTTTTGTACATTATCTTGCATATGGATGTAGTTTCGTATGACCGCTAAAGTGGGGGCTAAATATAGTGTCATAAATTGTACACCCTTGCTAGGGTGGTACAATTTCACACTTAGGTTAGCACCCGCCTTAGTGTGTTTGCATCTTGCATTGTAATTTCTCTTTAAGCATTTAATTAATTAATTTAATTTAATCTAAAGTCCTATTTCATCACTTCATACATCATAAAATTGGGCCCTTTACCCTAAGTGTGCCCCTTTTTATTTTATTCCTCCAATAAATTATTTAATCATAAACCCTAATTATGTCCTATTTCGACCTTTAAGGCTCGATTTCGCATATCAAAAAACCTCAAAATCAACTATAACTTTGGGATTCACTCTAATATCATCATATCTAACAGCCTTGAAAATTTGGTGAAAATTTGGTTGAACCATATGCGTTCCCGCCACGGTCCTCGACTTTTTTCTTGAAATTTCGGGAGCACAATTCTATGATATTGTAATGCTTAACCCCAAAAGATTGGTAGGAAATTCAATTCCCAAGTCAGAATAAAGGCAAAATTAAGTCAAAATTAAGATCTAGGGTCTCATACATAAGAGCTCTCTTTCTTCATTTGAAGGCAACTAAGATCTATCTAATCTAAAGGAGTTTTGAGCAAAGCAAGCATAAAGAGCCTTCTATGTAGTGAAAAAGAAGTCTATGTGGAGTCTTCAACAACATTCAAAAATATTCAACAACATTTTATCAAGCATTCATCATCAATTAGGAGCCTTGAAGACAATCAAGAGCGATAGGAGATCTTGTGGCAATATCTCTCCCTTGGGGATTGGTATGATTTCATGTTATTTTCATGTCTTTGTATGAGATTCTTTAAATCAACTTGCATATTTACATTCATGCTTTAGATCACTTTGCATCATTGATTTAGAGAATTTACTTTGTCAATTACAAGCATTTAGGGTTTACTCTTTAGGGTTGCTCTAGATTGTTTACTTTCATTTTAGGATCTTGCATACACACAAGGTTCCAACACACAAGGTTCCAACACACACATTTTCAGTACATGATTGGCTATTTGTGAAGGTGGAAATCACCAACACAGGGGTTTGACTCAGGAAACACCCCATATGGCCACCCAAACCTTTCCTTTTCAGTTGCAGGTGTAGAAATAGGTACCCGGAGACACTTTTAGCTTAGCAAAAGACACAAGAACCACCCAGAATCATCAGATCTGCCCTAATCTGCCTGTGACAAGGGTGTGGCACCTTGGTCTTGCCCAGGATAGTGGCATGGTGCAGGGATAAATTTAGGAAACCACCCCCTGAGAAAAACTGTAAAATCCTAGCGAACCAGACATTATTTTTTGGGGGAAATTTTCATATTGATGGAAAAAAAAAAAAAATTGTATTGGCGATTTTTTCCTAGGGTACGAAAAATTACATAAAATTCTGGCAAATAATACCTTGTTCTGTGGGGAAAATATATATTGTAGGAGGTGAATATTTTTTGTTTAAAGGAAAAAAAATATAATTGTAAGCGCGAAAATTTTTAGTCCAAAGGAAAAATATTTAAGCGTATTGGCAATTTTTATCCACCGCTTGAAAATTATTTAATTTTTTTGGCTAATATTTTGTTATTTATGGAAAAATTTATATTTTATTGGCGATTTCATGATATCATTGCCATTAATAGATAGGACACATCACATCACATCAGTACATCACATTGAGTCCGGACTCTGCATGATGTATCAAAAAGCGCGACCTCTTTGACACGTGAAGGGTGACACGCACCTAAAATCCATCAATGATTTTAAACCGTTTGATGATCGTAGATCAATGGCTGAAGTTTTATTTCAGCTCAATTTTTTGAAGTGAACACAGTTCACGAGAAAGTGTCCGGAATGGAATTGGATTCAATAAACATGTATCAAATGTCACGATCGATAATGTTGGTCATTTAATATATGTCTAGTCACTAACTGCAATCCACTCTATCCCCACGACTTCCAATGTGGTACTTGCAAACTTGGTATTGGTTTATACCTGTTTCCAATTTTGCACACTAGTGCATTTATGGGAAATATTTGCAGAGATATACGAAAGATTTAAAAAAATTTAAAGGAATTAATACAGTTAGAGACATAATTATTACAATCAAGAGCTTCAACTATTTATATACGATCTCTTCTTCTTTCATCTTCAATTAACCTTTTCCATTTGGTAGATAAATCATCGGAGCTCATGATATTTAAATTTTTCCTCTAGTTTAGGTCTATAGGCTCATGTTGTTTAATTTGGTAATCTGATTTGTTAAGATGGACACTCCTATCCACTTGAGAAGCATTTCTATAGAGGACCAGAGGGTCTTTTTGGGCTCTGTTAAAGACCCAACCCTCCAATCAGTCTGCAAGGAGGTTGGGATGTTCACCAATGAGGCTGTGAGGATGGTGTTGGGCAAATAGTTTCTACATAATGGAAATAGATACCCTGTTACCGCGGATATTACATCCTGATTCTTGGCATCTCTTATGGACCTTGGAGGAGACAAGGTGGATATGTTGATGTTGTTAAGGAAGGTGTTTAAGGAAGACTTCCTTGGAGACGATGTTACTATTGTCGTCCTTATAGAAGTAGGGGTGGGGATCCCTTGGGTGAGTGAATTAACGAGGCTTCTCCTCCCTGAACAAACAGTGTCAGTGGCCAGGCAACCATTTCTTTTGAACTTGAATGCGGAGTAGTTAACACATCATAGGAAATGGGTGCGGATTGGTAGGGACTTTCTTAGGAAATAGTTGCTCCTGGATGACTTTCCAAAATACAGTTGGCTTGAAGAATTCTCTTAACTTATGTTGTCTGAAGAATTCTACATAGAGGGAGGGCCAAATTCTTAGGTTAAACCATCCACTACCTGTGCCCTAGCCCTGACCCCCTAGTAGTTTTTTTTTGGTTGTCCTCGTAACCTCAGAGGCTCAGTGGCTCACTCATTTTGGCTCTAAAGTTTTTGAGGGACTCAAGTCTCAGACATGTTAAAATTGTAAATTTTCGAAACATAAATATTAATGATAATTTTGCAAATTCCGATTCGTTTCAGTTTGCCTCTTATGGATATAAAAATGCTTTCTATTTCATTTTATTAATGATAGTTTTGCAAATGCTTTTTATCTATGAGCTACGTTATTTCAATATTCTATTAAACAATGAAAATAAATTTAATACTGTGATCTTTTTTATGTAATGCTTCTTCCTCTATATTTAATATATTAAAAAAAAATCCAGTTCGTTCCATTAATTATTTGTACATTGATTATGATTGATTGAAATTTTATGAATATATAAAAAAAAGATGTTTATCTCACAAAAAACAAGTGAATTAAAAGTCCAACTTACTTGTTGTTGAAGTTTTGAACTAGTGCATGCATGGGTTGGTACATGCTATGACTTATAGTTAAGATTTTGTCATTATGAAAAAATTTGAGACATTTATGAACGGTAGATGGGATCGCTTTCATGGAAGAGAACCAAGGATGTGAATATATTATTAGAACAGTTTCAAAAAATAGAATTGAGAAGCAGTTATATTTTATCATTTATATGTATCAATATACAATGTGGTAATTGGTCCCATTTGTTTTGTATCAAACAAATTAAAGTAATTAATTACTTTACAAAACACCCAATGAATTAGGTATTTTACGAAGAAAGGCACGTCCACTTATTTGGTCCTATCACCCATTTGATCTTATAATCTATCTTTGTAATAGAAAAAAAAGACTATTTAATATACTTTTGATATGATAATCGACAATTTACCCTCTTTTTTAGTCCCTTTGGTGGGCTTGTTTTTTCTAGCAATTACAATGTTTTTTCTTTTTTTCTATATTCAAAATGACAAAATTTAATGAATCTGATCAATATATATATATATATATACATTGGAACGAATCGTGAGAGTATGTATTTGATCTTTGCAGTGCTATAGAGTGGGCCATTAGGTGTTTCAATAGTCTCACTAGGATCAAAGGTAATGCATATTGCATAGGTCCTTAGGAGGTGTAGTTTTATCAATAAGATTCACCACATTATTAGACTCAAGGCCAAGGTCATTAGAAGAAAATTCAAGATTCTCATACTCAATTAGAGAACAGAATTAGACTCAGTTAGATCAACAACTTAGGGTGGATTTTGGCCCGAATGTGGGAAGTAAACACATTTGTGAGAACTTCGCCCAGAATTGAATGTTTTATATTTAATTAAATATAATTAAGTCTATAAAGATCTATTGCAGGCAGAAGTTCAAAATAATTAAACAGACTTAAAAAATAGTTCAAAAAAAGTGACTCGAGTGTGGTGACATACCCGAAAAATGACAAAATTCATGGGACCCACGATAACTGACAACATATACCATCGTTTGTTGGATGAGAACAAATCAACAACTTAAGGTGGATTTTGGCCCGAATGTGGGAAGTAAACACATTTGTGAGAAATTACCCCTGAATTGATGTGAGAAATTACCCCTGAATTGAACATTTTACATTTAATTAAATATAATTAAGTCTATAAAGCTCTATTTCGAGTGGAAGTTGAAAATGATTAAACAGACTTTTAAAAAAGTCCAGATAAGTGACTCGAGTGTGGTGACGTGCCTGAAAAATGGTAAAAGCCATGGGACCCACGACAACTGACAACAGATACCATCGTCCATTGGATGAGCACAGATCAACGACTTAGGGTGGATTTCAGCCCGAATGTGGGAAGTAAACACATTTGTGAGAACTTCACCTGGAATTGAACGTTTTATATTTAATCAAATATAATTAAGTCTATAAAGCTCTATTTCAGGCAGAAATTGAAGGATTAAAAAGACTTAAAAAACAGTTCAGAAAAGTGACTCGAGTGTGGTGACTTGCCCGAAAAATCGCAAAAGTCATGGGACCTACGACAACTGATAACATATAAATCGTTTGTTGGATGAGCACAGATAAATGACTTTGGGTGGATTTCAGCCCGAATGTGGGAAGTGAACACATTTGTGAGAACTTCGCCTAGAATTGAATGTTTTACATTTAATTAAATATAATTAAGTCGATAAAGCTCTATTTCGAGCAGAAGTTGAAGGATTAAAAAGACTTATAAAACAGACTAGAAAAGTGACTTGAGTGTGGTGTCATGCCCGAAAAATGGCAGAAGTCATGGGACCCACGACAATTGACAACAAATACCATCGTCCATTGGATGAGCACAGATCAATAGCTTAGGGTTGATTTCGGCCCGCCCGAATGTGGGAAGTGAACACATTTGTGAGAACTTCGCCCGAAATTGAACATTTTACATTTAATGTCCTCATAATTTAGACTGACGCAATGAATGTTTTGTCCTTCGACGATGAATAGATATTAATAATAATTAATAAAATTACAACAGGCTTCTAGATATTTTGCCCTTTAGGTATTACTTTTGTTCTTTTCAGTGTTTTCAAAATAAGTGACTCATAAACCATAATCGTATTTCATTTCATGGACAAACTAGTAAATCAAGGGAGATTCAGAAATGGCTACTAGATTGAGGAATACAAGTTGCAACAAAGATTGTCTATGCCAATCTAGTGAAATAGAAATTTCAGATAAAATCTAGAGCACCTACATCCCGCCTTTTTTACTTTTTTTAATATTGCAGTTCAATTTGAGGGTTAGCATTTTTAGGCTTGTATCTAGAATTATTTTGAATTATCAATAATAATAGCGATGGGGAAAATGGGAAGCAGTAGTCCAACAAGAAGCCAAGTGAAAAAAAAAATGTACCTAACCGAACTGGTTAAAACGCCAGGTTTCACTGATGAATACCATGATATTTATGACCCTACTATCCATGGTGAAAAGTGTATCATAGATATTAGATATGCATTATCTAGTAAGGTGGCAGATCCAACCAGGGTAAAATTTACTATTTTCAACACAATGTTAAAACAAAGAACAAATAAAATCGCATCGTGGGATGCTGGATTGGGAAACATGGTGTTACCTAAAGTATTCCCTTTCCTTGATTTTGTCATGGTCTGCACCGAAAATTATGATGAAGATAAAAAAGCAATTGTCAATAAAAATTCAAAAGAAGAAATTATATCCATAAACGTGGGAGAATTTTCTCATTTGTTGAACCTAGGGTTTGAAGCACAAAACTCAAATGTCCACATTGACCTAGGAAAGCTAGTAGAGAATTATGAGAGTCTCAATCCAAGTCGCAAAGATTCATTTATCAGAGCTCTAATAATGTGTGGTACTCCGTTGGATCAAAATTATAAGCCTCCTTATGATTCTAACATTTTTGTTCCATGGGTTCGGGATGGTATTTCGTTGCTGACATTTTGCCTGGGATTGGGAAATGATAGGGAAGTGGGTGCTAGCCTTCTTGAAATGATTTTTAATATCCATTGTGTAACTCAGCCAGTAAGATATAATTTTGTTGAGCACGTTGTTCAATCCATGCAAAAATAATTACTAATGATCAAAAAAGGTTCCTGTAAGACATTTAGGTTCTCATCCTACTTGTGCTATCTCCTTATATCCAAGTATCGTACAATATTCGAGACCAACAGTATTCAAATTGTGAGCTATAAGATTGATGAGAAGACTTGGAACATAACAAAGTGTCCAATATATGAATGGACACCAAAGATAAGGATGCATGATAACAAAAAGAACTACAACCATTTTGTAGACTTCTTTTTGGCACCAATGTATAATAAAATTACAAGCACTCCAATGCCTAGATTGCCCGTGTCTTGTAGAGAGTGCATTAAACTCGGAAGTCAAATACAATTGGCTGACTGATTCTTCATGGAAGAATAAATTGTGTTAAGGTTTTACGGATCAGTAGTAAAACCATACAAACTTCCAATACATGTGGCAGAGAGGGTATTTGCATTGGAATATGTATGGCAGTTGGAGAGCACAAATAGGCACTTCCATGGTCAGCAAAAGAAGAGCATATTTCCTTCCTTGTCTTTCTCATGTGGAGGGTTCACATTTGAGAGAAAAGCATTCAATGTGGCACATGATTTTTTGACAGTTTTTTAGCTTTGGTGATGAGGGTCTCTGGCAGTATGATCCAATCGGTGTAGTTCAAGAAAGTCTTAAGAAAAATGGGAACTCTTCAGTGTTATGTCAACATGAAAGTAAACCATTGCTAGAAAAGCTTAAAAACATGGACTCCTGGGATGAGGTAAAAAGAGAGATGGAGAAAATTGCCACTAACAATAACATTTCAACAAAGGAAATGTCATCACAAATTATGGCATTGCACACACAGAGGACAAAAGAGGAGGGTCAGGGCATCCAAAATAGGAGGTCCTACAATTTTTACCAAAAATATGTTAATCCATCTAACAAATCTATTCCCAAAACAATTCTGCAAGAATGTAAAGAAAGTTATTGGACTCAAACCAAAATAAATGATTTTTGGACTATGCAGAAGAATCTCGGTGAACCAAAGACCAGTGCAGAATTTGAGTCCATCGACGAGGATGAAGAGTTTAGAAAATTGTGGAATATGGAGCATCCCACAACAGCATATGACATGAGTGAAAATGATAATGAGTATGAGGTTGAGCCCACTCCAACAACTACTACAGTCCCTAAAATATTAGGTGGAGTCAATGAGACCATGAAGAAAAATATAGGAAAGGGGCAAACATTGTGGAAAAAATGAGTTTTGAAGGTGGTGGTATAGGTCCGAGAGGAGAAGGCATTTGGTATCCACTTGAGGTACAACTTCCATCAAATTCAAAATCAAAAGCTCCTATTAAACCATTCATTGGACTTGATTCTTCATATCCATCATGAAAAGGTACTACTCATTACCCTCAAGGTCCACCTGCATTTGTTTCAGGTTCAAATCCGAAACCACCACCACATCATGGTATTCCCATTGGTGGTGAATTAAGTGCCACTGCTATTGGTGGGGAATCTGGGGATAGTATTCCTATTAGTGTTCAGTCAAGTGCCACTGCAATTGGTGGGGTTGTCATGGGTACTACTACTGATACTAGTTGTCTTGGTGTTGGACAAGGGCAACAACAAAATATCTCTCGCAAGAGGCCACTAGTGGTAGATACTCATACTATTCAGAATCATATATCAAGTGCCACTGACACTACAAATCTATCATTTGCAGCTTCAAATCAGACCCCTCAAAAGATTATAAAAACTACATATAAATGTGACAGTGGGATAGGATCAGGAATGGTTGTTGGTAATCCTGGTAATGTATTAGTTAAAACCCTAGGTGTAGGTGGAACTAGAGCCTCTACTATTCCTATTTCACCTTTCAAACATTCAATTGCTTTAGCAAGCCTAGATTTTCAATTTCGTGATTACTATGAAAAATTTGAACACACAACAAATGCAAATAAAGAAAAAAAGAGAGCATTTCATAGGGTTGCCCTGATTGAAGTTTTAGATGAACAACCTGCAAGGAATAGGGTATTTCCAACATATGACCCACATAAAGATATGATGGAGTTCATGGTTGTTATGCCCACAACTAAATAAAAAAATCCACCACATAGTCAGATAGATCCCTTTGAATTTCAAGTTAGCACCCTCAAAATGGATTTTTCCAAAGTACATAATGTGGACAAAATTAGTGTGTCAAAAAGGACTAACGAAGTGGTCTACACTTGACTGCTAAAGGTGGAGAGAGAAAAAAATAAACCAAAGAAACAAATATAAAAGTTACAGGTAGACCTGGCAAATGAAAAATCAAAGAGGAAAGTAGCAAATAACAAGTGCAATGATCTACAGAAAAGGATAAAAAATTAGGGCTCTATAGTAGAAATTGCAGAGCAAGAAAATATGGATGCAAAATTGAAGGACTTGAGAGAAAAATTGGCTAAAAGCAGTAAAAAATTGATGAGGAAAGAGGAAGTTATAAAAAATTATACAAAAATTATGAGTTTGTTCTGTCAAAATAAGAAAAATATAGGACCTATTGGATCATGAGAAGGAAAAAGAAAAACATTTGGAAGAGGAAGTAGAGGAAGAAAGAAAAAAATGTGCACAAATGAAAGAAGACCTGCACAATGCAAATGATAAAATTAAAACTTTGGAGGATAGATTGAAAGATAATATGAAAAATACAATGAAGTATATACACGAAAAAATTTGGGGGCAAATAATGCAGAGGAGTGACAAGTTGTGTGAATGGTTTGAATTGAATGAATGTCTGAGATTAATTTATATGAAAATCAAAGGGCACATTGAGAAGAGCATACATGTTTATTCAAAAGAGGATATAGCAAAACAGATTTTGCAAGTAGTCTACAGTACCAGTGACAACTATTTGGCATCCAAGGGAATTAAGAGTCGCATTGATGCCACAGTTAAGACATCATCTATCCTTCAAAAATGCCAGAAACTAAGGGAAACATCAGAAGTTATGGATAAATGTGGCAAAAAGATATTGAACTTGCAAGAAAATACAACTACTTTGATTAAACTTGGTTTGCCTAAGACTGTTGACCCATCAAATAAATTCATTGGAAAAGAAGCTTACAAAAAAACATGGAGATAAAAATGAAGTATGATTTAGACTTGCTTCCTAAGAACACAACTCCCCAAAGCTTTCTGGAATTCATCCAACCATTTACAACTCTGAATGTGGTATTGGGTGAAACAGTGATGTCAAGACACTCTTCTAAATATGGATTGTTGACGAAGTTGCAGTTGAATTTCCATAGTTAAAAGAATATTGACCTTTCCATTAGACGAAGAGTAGAGCACCCTACAAAAACTGGCACAAAAATCTTAAGAATCATAGTATGTATTCCACAGTTTTCTGCTTTTACTCTTAATTTCAAGGTTTTATGTTTTTTTTGTTTGGAATTTGGCATCACTTGAAATAACTCTGTTTTATGAACAAGAAAAAACCAGCACTCGTTATTGCTAATCCAGCCTTTGAATCTATGATGCATAATGCAAACCTTCAGCCAGTAAATTTGTATTATCAAATTCTCCCAAGTTTTAACATTTTTGCATTTCTCTATTTTTGATTACTAGGTTTTGGGCACTGCTATTATCTATATTTAATTTGTCATGGCTTGAATTAATATTTAATTTTGAACTCTATTTTTTGAACAGGAGACATCAAACATGTACCGGTTATTAAATTGCTAATTCGGCCTATGATGGCCATGTAAAACTAAATTTGTGCTAAAGCCTAAGTTTATGTGATGTTGATTCTTCACATGTTGCAAATCGACCTGAAGCTATTGTTTCTCCCTTGTTTCTATAAAAGGGAATTCAAGGTCATTTGCAAAGGGTTCTGAAACTTTGTACTGACTTTTGCATGGAAATTCACACAGAGTGGTGTATTGAATGAATTGTATCATATGGCTATATTTTGAAAGAATTAATGAAAATATAAGTTCTCAAACATGTCTAAATAAACATCTTTGTATCAATAAACACATTATGGTCTTTTATTATGCTATTTTAAATCTGGAAATAGAAAGTTGAAAAATATAATTACAAATCAATATTAAATTCTAATTGCAAAAAGTTGACAGACTCATAAAATATCATCAAGTTATCAACCATAATAATATGCTTTTGTAATATGAATGATGAGATATAGTAATAAGATTGATAAATACCAATCTCTTACAGTTGTCATTCATCCTCATCAAATTCAAAGCTTTCTTGATCCTTGCATGTGTTTTCTTCACTCTGAGTCTGCATACCCTTGTTGAGTTGCATCTCAATACTACCAGTAGGTCCTAAATATGAGTCAATAGTCCCACTAGCACTTTGGTTTGAAGTGTTTTCCAAACCTCTTCTTTCACATTTGGACCTCCAAATTCACAGTGCCCTATCATAAGGAAAAGTGTGGACATCATACCTAGATGTATAGAGCCTCAAGCAATTTTCCAAATTTTTGTCTAGTTTGTTTCTTAGCTTTTATTTTAGGAACTCCAAAGCACTAAAAACTCTCTCATCTTCCACCGAACCCAATATCATGGTAAGACATAAATCAACAAGCTTGAAATATTCTAGCATTGAATCATGCAACATTGTGTTCTCAGCTATATATTTCCAAAGCCTTGTTATTGATCCCTCTTTGTGGGGGTTCTCCATTGTGCCATATTGTTCCCTCATAGTGTATGCAAAATGAGATGATTTGTCTCTAAGATGAGTTTCTTCTAATATTCCATTTATAGTTACTCCATTCAATTCTCTGGATATGCAAAAATGTTTTATCAAAGTCAGTAGCTTACTACGAAAATCAGTTGCACTGTTGAGGTTCCAATATTGAGGAAACACAATAAACATGGCTTCAAGTAGGTTGTCAGGAGGGAATCTACTTCTAATTTGTGAGGAAAGATCATAGGTAATTTTCTTCACAGAAGTAGTTACAGACTCAACAATCTTGTCAAAATATTCCCTTGTAACTCTTGCTAGTTGCTTCCCAGTGTGCTTTCTTGGTTCCTCGGGGTCGACCGTGGCATAGAAATGCATTGGTATCTCAAATCCCCATACATTGGCACATACCTCCCCATTTGCACTGATTTCTAAAAAGTTATTAGGGTTGTTAAAATCTGTGATTGTTTGCCACTTAACCAAATTTTCATCAAATAGTATTGGTTGATTTCAATAGAGATTGTTGAGGGTCATGCATGTCATCTTACACAGCATAGCATATTCTGTAATATACAAAGCTCTTTTTTGGGTAGCCTTCATAATATTCCTCATTTCCTCTAGCATGGGCAAAAGAGCTGCTAAAGTTAAGAGTGTTTGTAGATTACTTAAGCTCCGAAGAAGGTCAGGAAATTTTGGTTGATCTGATTCATCACGAGTTGTGTGAAATAGTCCAATCAAGGATGGATATCCTGAAAAAAATCGATGCGCTGGACCATCCAAAGAGATCCATCTGGTATCATTATCCTTGAGAAGCTTGTTCCCATCAGTTATTCCACCAGCAAAGTGTTGAAATTCCATAAATCACTTGGGACTTCGATAGAAATGTGAGTAGAGCTCTCTGATTAAAATTTCAATTTTTTTCACCGAAGCATACTTGCTCACAATTCCAAAAGATAGATTCATTTTGTGAGCCATGCAGTGAATTGCAGTAATGTACAGTGCAAATGAAGTTTCAATCTTTTTACAAAGACCATTCCTATGACCTTGCATTATTGAAGCTCCATTTGCTCCAACACACCAATTTTTTGGCAACCGTCATGTCATCCATACCTCTATATTCAATTAAACTTCTCTTTACTAGCTGAAATAAATTTTATGTTATCGCACTCTCCTTCATTTTAGTAACAGAGAGTAGATGAGGTTGGCAGGCATGATTCTGTACAATATAAACATGCATGCATAACCATGAAGTATTGTCTACTGTTGTAACTTCGTCTAAAGAAAATTCAATAAAGTTTGACTCTCTTATTTTTTCCTTTACATCTTCTTTTTCAACCTCAGCAAGCCAACTTTCCCATTCCCATCCACCATTTACTGACCAGTGTCTATTAGGATAGTTAGGAACTTTCAAAAAGTGTTATAAACCACTAATTGATGGGAAATCTGTCATAGCATGCCCTCTACTCAAAATATAAAAAACAACGCTTAACTGAACAACTTTATCCAGTTGTTCTATTTGCATTGCTTTTCCAAAACTAGCTTCAATAGAACCTTTAACTTCAGCAGGCTTCATCTGTATTTTCTCATGAAAATAATACTCTTTGGCATTCCTCACATGCTTACATTCCTCCTTTTTTTTCCATCTTATCACTGATTTTTCAACTTCGTCTATCATTTGTTTTTCATAAACTTTACCCATATGATTTTCTATGGTGTCAAATTTTAGCTGCAACCTAATTTCCTTGTTATGTTTCCAAGTGAAAATCTTACACCTATATTCTATTGGAGGCTCGCCTTCAATTGGATTCTCCACTGGTTCAATGAATGGATACTTTGATGCCCAATTAATTTGAAAATTCATCACTGACATATCCCACTCCCGATCCTTTTTTTATTGTGGTTGATCCTTTTTTGATCTGGCTTTTCTTTTCCCCTTCCATGCATTATCATCAATGGCATTATCACCCAAGTCGATTATATCATTCCAGCTAACTTGGGCATCTACCAAATAATCTTCTCCAAGATCATCCTAATTTGAGATATCAAGTTTGTCATCGTCTTCAACATGCAGTGTAGGTTGCAAATTTTGTACTTGTGTTATCTTGTCATTCGTCCCTCATAACAAGAGTAAGTCACCCTACAAAAATTTATTTGAGTCTTTATCTTGTTGAAAATTCCTTGGTTCAATCCTTAATCCATTTGTAAATCATCTTTTAATTCATAGCGCCAAGTTTTAATGGTCTGTTTGAACCCCATGAACTCATTGAACCATTTTGAAGGGAGTTCATAATGTTTATTTAGGTACCGTGGGTTCAAGGTTATGTCTAGAATATTTCAGGCTAACATTCACTCAAGTGTTTTGCAGTAGTTCTATTTCACGGTCCCGGATAATGTTTTCATATCCTCTTTCCCCAGATCGTGAACCATTTGAACCTAGTTCAAACAGTTCAGCAATGTTCAACATGTTCGATAAAGTTCAAACGCTAATGACTGTTAACAAAAGTTGACCTTTTCAAAGTAAAATTTCCTTGGCATGGTGTACGCCTTGAACTACCTAAACCCTCATGAAGTCAGTTCAAGTTGTTCATGCATGTTCAAATCAGGTGGGTCCCATGGACTAAAAGACATGATGGTGCATTTATTGCTAAGTATGATGAAGATTGAACCATATCTTGGGTGACGTCAACTGGCCGATTTTTCAAAGCAAGTAATCATTTTTGGGAATTGGCGGTTACTCCAAAAATGCCACCATGCATTCAATGCACGTGTGTGATGTCAAATCCCAATGCTCAGCATATTTGAGTTGACGATCGGAATTAATGCACTAAATAAGTTCGTATCACTTCTTTTGCTATATGGTATGAAGTGATTGATTTTTGAAACTTGTTCTTCATTTGTACGAAGTGTTTGATAGGAGGTTTGTTTGTTGGTAGTTGTCTGATTGGTCTCAACTGTGAAGGTAAAGATAAGAAGCCATCTCACACCAAGAACAAGCCTAATCCGGCTCTGGACTTTTCTACTCTTCAATATACAAGGTCACGGAGTGCTGCGCAGAAGAAAATGGACCAAGTCAAAGGCACAAAGGCAAAAGACAAAATCCTTGATACTCAGATTTTCGAAGTCGAGGACCTTGACAACAACATTGTCAACACCATGGATTCTCATGCAGTCACTGTAGCTATGACACTGCCACCTAAAGTGACCGGAGGAACAACTAGTTCAAGTGCAACTCCTAAATGGCTAACCACTTTAGTAAGAAAGAAACGAAGTTTCATTCCAGTGTCCATCCCAATTCAGGACATGGTGGTCAAATACATAGAGAAGGGTCCCAAATAGAAGAAGTTCAAAACAATTGCCAGATTGGATGCTGATGAAAAGACTGGGAGGTGGAGTGCTGAAATTGCTTCCTATAAGCCCAAAGATGAGAATAAGGAGGTGAATGCAGAGGATTTTGAGGTTACCAAAGTAGACCTCGGGAACATGAGCAGAGACTCCGACAACCACCTTTTCCAAGTATCAGCTAAGAAGATGCTCACCAGGTCAGAAAAAGATGGGAAAGAGAAAAAAGAGTTGAAACAACATATCAAGATTCTAACACAATTCATTGATAGCATAGGTTGTTTTGAAGCACTTCCCATATCCCATGCTTCAGAAAGCTTTGACCCTACTTCACCAGAGAACAAAAAGCTAATGAATTAAGTTCAGCAAGTCAAGAGAATCGCAGGGGCTATAGAGAAATGGATTGAAGGAGTGATTAGAGATGGTGAAAAATATATCACAAGCTCTAGGAAGCTATGCGACGAGATGCAAAACCTCACTACGGAGATTCAGAATCAGACTGTGCCATGGGAAAAAGAAGAGCATAAATGGGAAAATGTATCACCCATGCTTACCAAGATAGAAGAATATGGAGCCACAAAGTTTTTAGCAGAAAATTCAATAAAGTCAATAACGGATGAGTGTCAACTCTTCGTATTGAAGAAAACTATAGCGTGGCAGGTAATGACATTCAAGTTTGTGATTTATGATGTCAGGGCCTCTATTTACAAGCTTCAAGAACTTTAGTGTAGCTTAGTCAATGATAATAAAGTGGTTAATCTAGACCATGATTTTGCAATTGGGACTTTGCGGGCTGAACACACAGGACGCGGTGAAGGCATTTAGGCTGCACATGGAGAAAGTTAAGGCCGAAGGCAATTTTACTCTTGAAGATGTAACACAAATCACCTGAATTGAGTCCATGACATTTATCGGTAACGATCAGTTACCTAAGCATGCCGAGAAAATGGTGAAGCACAGGTGGGACAAGGAAGCCACAAAAGCAAAGATCAATGCCATGAAAAACCCGAGTCAAACTATAATTTAGGAGCTTGCAACCACCCACGATGCCCAGAAAAGTGGAGGAGAGGATGACGATGGAGAAGAGGCATAACGAGATGATAATGCATTGTTTTTATTTGTTATGTTTTTCATAATTTGGCAATAACTTCGGGACATCTATCCCTCAAATACTCTGTTGGTTTTTATAACTATTTCAGAGGAGGTCAGGTTTTCAAGGAGACCTCCTCTGTTCTTTAAAGACTACTATAATTTAGACTAAGACAAATAGAGAAGGGGTTAGAATTAGATACTTAGATTGTTAGAAGTTTTGTTTGGTTTGGAAGGAAGTAATCAGTTTTTCACAATCTTAAGTTAGAAAGAACTTGTACGTGTATTGTTATGTCTTTGTTGCATGGAATACATATATAAAAATCATATGCATTTTGAGGAAAATCTTTGAGTTTTGAATCCATGGAGTAGTATATTTTTGCAGATATTAATCCAAATCAAACGACTGTGGTTACCTTTCTGATGGTAAATGTTGTCATTAATCTAGAGCCCCCCTTTCTCTGTGGTTCTAAAAGGATATATGTTTGAAAAGAGACTTTATTTCTCTTGCTTATTTTCTATGAAGTGTTGAATCGGTGTTTTTGAACTTTGTTTCAATTACCTCTAGTTTACATGGTGAAGCGTCTTGAAGAATAGTTTTTCTGAAATATTTGTAAATTGTTAGCCTCTCATCTAAGAATGAAGTAGGCAGCCTTACGTGCTTTCAGGTTAAAAGCATACCAGTTTATTTAGTTAGATTATTCCCTGAATAAATAATGGAGGGAGCTATACCTATCAAAAATTCAAAGGGAAGTGATGCATACCACGCTTACCAACTATTTAGTTGAACTTTTGTCTTTCGAAGAGGGTGGTAGAGATTTGAATTAATTTAATTAGAAGAAGGACAAAATCTGTTCACTAACAGATTTTTGGCGACTCTACTGGAGAAATCGTCAACATTCAATAGACCAGTATGTCATATATTTCTAAAACCTGAGTAAGTCAAGGTTGTACCTGTTAATAGACTAGATAACACTTACTTCAACCTATACCTTAACCTGGCTTACATTTTCAGAGACCTTAGAATAAATAGCACTGGATACTCATCCATATACCAAATCACAAAGGAGGGAGGGAGTTGTTGATAACTTTTTCAAAGAACTGCAAGGGCTCTCATCCTCTATAAATTTCACTCCCAAGAGGAACGCCAAGAGTAGACCTTCTTCCCCTACTAAAGCTACTCCCCAAGTACCTCTCTCTTCTAGCCATTGGCAAGCATTAATGCTCTCTGGAATTCAAGCTCCTCCTCTTGTAACTATTTACCCTATTTTCATCATGGCCCAACCATGGGGTGCTGCAGTCGGCCCTCTTGCTCTCGGTGCTTAGAATCCTCTCCCGAAAGGGGCTTGAGCTGTTGTACCTAAGTTTAATGGAGATGGGAAAGTTTCAGTTGAAGAACACTTGAACTCCTTTAATGTAGCAACTGGGATAATGGTTGTGCAACACAAAAATGTGGCTGTTAGGCTTTTTGCCCAAACTCTTACCGAGGGAGCGGCAGATTGGTTTAGTCACCTGCAGGCAAGAACTATAACTAATCAGAAAACAATAAAAACTTCTTTTGAGAAACGGTTCAAGAGCCCTGATGATGAGCATTCACTTTTAGCTCAGCTCACACAAATGAAAAAAGAGATTCATGAGCCAATGAGAGATTATGTGGCTGGGTATAATAAGATTATTCATAAGATTCCACAGGCTAAAAGACCAACTCCTGATAACCAACAATGTTTCTTTATCAACTCTATGCCTCCTGATGTTGGTTTCCATCTCAGAAGAAATAGGCTAGCTGATCTTGACATTACACATAATTAAGTTATAGAGCTTGAAGATGATTTAATAACAGTAGGGAAGTGGAGGAAAGATGTGCAAATCCCTCAAGGTCAATCTCAAACTTCCACCTCTTCGATCGATCCAGTTGTTCAAAGACTAGTCAATGATATGATTTCTTTGAAGAGGCAAATTTTGAAACCTGGAGTTTCCTACCCACAACCCTATCAATTTATAAGTAGAAAACAACCAAACCAGTATAATTATGGATGAACTTTGCAACTTCCCGCTACCCCGCAAAAATTGCAGATAGAGGCCCCTCCTAATAAAGGCACTATGTGCTCTTTTCACCTAACCTCAAATCATGATGGGAGTTCTTGTCCTAATATGATAAGGCATGTTCAAATGGGAAGCACTAAAGATGAACTCGGGGAACTCACCGAAGTAGAGAAGATTCAAGAAGTACCTGGTGACTCTGGATCATTTTACCTTGAATTTGAATCAGATTCAAAAAGAGGTGGTAATATTTTGGTAACTCTTGAAGACCCTGTGTGTGCAATCCTTACAAGGAATTAGCGAACCTACCAACATTCTCCTTTTGTGAGTTCTGCTGGAACTAGTTTCAAGGGTAAGAGTCTTGCAAGTAATGATTCCTCCTTTCATGCAAAGACTCCTGAAGTTAAAATTTTGCAAAGAGATATTGAAAGAAAATAATTCTTCTCCTTCTCCTTCTTTTGATATAATTGAATTTTGTAAAACTTCAACTGTTCAACTTTCCACTAATGAATATTTGAAACTAAACCCGAGGGAATTAGACAAGTTGGTCAAATATGTTAAAGGAGATCCTACCTCAGAGTCCTTAGTGCATAAGTGTCTAGTTGATAATGATTTGTTTGCTGCTGAAACACCTACATCTGCCTCTTGCCCTTCCATTGATTTGATTAATCCTTGTGCCTTCCATAATGCTAAAGATAAGCTTGACACAAAAGTTTTGAAGCCCAAACCTTTTTATATCTCCCTCCTCTTGAATGGTCAGAAGCTTAGCAATTGTATTATAGATTCAGAGGCATCAGATAACATAATTCCATCGTTTGTTGCAAGAGCTTTAGGTTTGACACTTACTAAGACATTTGGGAGATGTTACTCAATGCATGGGAAGCAGGTCCCTCTCATTGGGAAAGTAAAGGATGCTCAAACAGTACTTGCAACATGTCCTGATAAAAGGGTAAAGATGACTATTTTGGTTGCTGACATTCCTGCAAGTTATGGGATGCTCTTAAGTAGGACTTTCTGTAGGGATTTGGGAGGTGAGATCAAGATGGACTGGTCAGAGGCTATCATTCCACTGGGAAAACAAAAGATTAAACTTGAACCCAAAGTGAAAAATAAATATACAGTTTTTCCTTCCGATAGTCCCAAAGCCCGAATTTTGTTCCAAGAATGTGAACTTGGAAATCATCTCATCCTTGCACCTGATAAAAAGGAGTTAGAAGAAGCAGTTGATGAACAAGGCGGACTGTGGCAAATGAAATTTGATGGAAGTTGCGCCAACTCTGGCTTTGGCGCAGGAGCAGTTCTGCTTTCACCTAATGGTAATGTTTTTCCTTTTTCTTTCAAACTAGAGTTCAAGAATACGAATAGGATCGCGGAATATGAGGCCTTACTTTTAGGGTTGAAAATTGCTTAAGGTGAAAGGTGATGTTGAACTGTTTGTCAAATAGGTGAGGAATGTTTATTCTGTTAAGAGTGATAGACTAAAACTGTAGTCACATAAATCTGTCCATTTTAATTAAATGAATATTTCGTATTTATTTGATTAAAAATCCACTAGCCACCAGTTAATTGAATTAATATTTAATTAATTCATCCTCAAATATTCTTCTATTAATTAAATAAATTATTCAATTTATTTTAATTAATTCATTAAACCAAATACAAATCAATTAAATAAATAAAATCAATTTATTTAATTAAATCCCCCTTTTCCTCTTTTAAATAAATTAAATAAAACATTTATTTAAATCATTATCCCCACCCCACTTGCATTTTCCTACAAATGCAACTTGCACACATTTTGAAATAAATGAATTTTTATTTTAAATAAAATCCTATTTTCCCTCACCCACCAAATCCACTTGCAAAATCTAATCCCCTTCCTAATTAGCCTAATCCATCCCCTAATTATTGTCACATTCCTAAGCAAAATGGAGTCACTTCTCAAAGCCTAAAAGTCTTTGATAGCCATTAAAGGCTTCCAACCTTCAACCACTAAATGTCTCAAAGTCTTGGATAACCTTTGAAAGCTTCCAACCTTCAACCACTTAATCCACAAAGTCTTCAAAAACCATTAATGGTTAACCCAAACCCTCCTACATGGTTAAAACATTTGTTTTGACTCAACCTCTACCCAACCCAAGGGTCTCATCAAGCCTTTAATGCTTTGACCATGATTATCTCTTAATCATTTGCACAAAGGTTTATCCTTGCATTAACTCCTAATCCAGTGGGTAATCCTAATTTAGGCTTGACCCTTACCTTCTAGATAACCATGAGGTCTCCTCAGGCATTTAATGCCTCCAACCTCTTCTCTCAACCCAATCTTATGTTGACACTTGTCACCATTTCATTGGTGCAAATTGTGCACATGGATCCCCAACTTTCAAGCTTGACCCTTGATTAAACCTTTCAATCCTGGCCATCCATTGCTCCATTTTTCCTATAAATAGAGCCCATTCCTTCATAATCCAGATCCTGAAAACTTGTAAGCATTTAGACTATAGCCATTTTAGAGAGCATTTTAGCATAGCATAACTAAATCTTGTCTTTTTGGTTAAAATACATCATTTTAGCATTACTATTAGCTTTTCATTTCATATTTGGAGCTATTATACAAATCTCAATCCTCCATAAGCATCCATAGTGCAAAAAGCTGCTGAGAGCTACACTATTTTGGAACTTGGAGAGGAGAGGAACAAGGGAGAAAGAGTTAATATCATGTTGAGAGATAGTTGGAGATATCTCATTGTCTTACTTCTTTAGTTAGATTCATTAGCATGTTTTTAGTGTCTCCTTTGGAATGCCTTCATATGTTTTAGTTTTCGATTGACTAACACTAATGTTTTGTGTGTTTTGTGTTGATTGATCTTAGACTAATCTTGTGCCATTTAGGAGGGCATCATTTGGTGAACCCGACGTGAATCGAACACGCAACCTTCTGATCATTGTTTTTGAAATTAACATTTTTTCTTGTTGAAACTGCCACACAGGTCGCGCTTCGGCGCTATTGAACGCGTTTTAGCGCTATTGAAAAATTTCTTTTAGTGCTATTGACCCTAAAGTAGCGCTATTGAAAGTTTTTCAGCGCTATTGACAACATTCCAGCGCTATTGTATCAGTTTCAGCGCTATTGACGCACTTCTAGCGCTTTTGTCTTCTCGGGATTTTCTTTTCTTTAAGCGCTACTGTTTAAATTAGCGCTTTTGCTCACGCAGACTAGCGCTATTGTATTAATCAGCACTTCTGTAAAAACACAGAATAGCGCTATTGCGACAGAGTGTCGCCCAAATGGACTTGTAACCGAAAAATCAAGAATTAGGCTTGTGGAAGCCCCCCCCTTTGAGCATCGATTTTATTAACTTGTTTCTTTTCTTTGTGCAGGTTAAACAACACAACAAAAATCACAAAAATTTTCATTTAGTGCTTAAAAAGAACTTAAAAACACAAAAAAGAGTTTTTCATTGTTTTCTAGTTAGGCCTCATTTTTATTTGGTGCTTAAAATCAACAAAACAAACTTTCTTTCTTGCATCAATTGGGACTTAAAAATCACAATCCACACTTCAAATTTTTGGTGCAGTAAAAAGAACAATCCACTTGTCTTTATTTTGGCAAAAACAAATTTTCCTTCATGCAATCGTGTTTTTTAAGTTGACCAGGACTTTCAACTTCTAGATTACAAAACATATTGCTTTGAAGTTAAAAAGAACACCATGGCTGTTGGAGCAACATCTCCAAATAGTTAGATCACATTTGCAAATGCTGGATTAAAAGGAACAAGTGTTTTACGTATTTGGCACGCTTGTGCATAAAAAGTCAGTCGAGTGGTCCTACTTCTAACACACACTATCCTCTCCCTTGGCTCTCGTGGTCCTAGGTGCAAGAGAAAAGTGTTAGTAACGCTCAAATTTTATCTTTTTAAGAGAGGCCTGCCAAGGGATCGATACTCTTGGGAACGACCTCGAGCGGTAAATCCTTCGAGCCGCTATAGAAATCAGGTGAGAGCGAAAGCTGTAGCCTTGGGTATAGCTGTTCCTACAGTGTAACTGGCCGAAAGGACAAATGGGCCCCACCACCAGTTACAAGGCTCTTAAGTGAGTCACTGCAGAATGAACTTATGTCCAAAGCCATCGAACATGACTAAACACTTTTAAGTAGTAGCCCACCTGTTCTATTGATTGAGGATATTTGAGGTATAATTTAGTGCAAGAGCATAGATGGTTTTGCTCCCAAGATACTCACCATACATATTTCCTTGAGTAGAAACATAGCTTTTTGAAAAGTCACTTGTGGCTTGATAAAAGTGGTGACTCCCCCATCATAGGGATCATCTATTTGTTATGCTCGTGCAAGACTTAGTATATCACATCCTTACCTGCCACGGCGGGATTCATAAGGTATGTAGTACCAAAGTCGAAGAAATATCAAGATGTGGGCTAAATTTATCACAACTGGCCATTTGACCTTAGGGATAAAAAGTGTTTGAAGTGTGTTCGTTTTACAGACCTAGTGCAAATTGAGCCGACTTCAGGCTTTGGAAATACACCTTAAAATAAATCTAAAGGAAGGGTCAAAAAACAAGTCCAAAGGATTGGGTTGATCTAGACCCATACTCATTTGTGCCTTTGAGGCTACAATTTTGTGTTTGTGTGCTTGCTTTGTTTTCTTGTCAAAGAAAAATCAGAGAATCAATCCCAAAAACAAAGTATTCATCCAACATCTGTCAACACAACTAAAAACAAAGTGCAAACAACACAGAGTCACCACTTTTATGACCATTCTTCACATCTTGCGAAAGAAGAATTGTCATCAGAATATTACCTTGAAAAGAAGACCATTGAGCTCAAAGGCTTTAATCAAAAGAAAGAAATTCTTCTATATCAATAGACAAATCTTTGTCTCACATAGAGTCTTTCTACATCGCATGCGTCTATACCTTCAAGGAAAAACAAACGAATTTGATTCAGAATCATTGAACCGCAGAGCTTTTATGCAATATAGAGCTCTGAGTTATCACAAAAATCAAGGAGGAAAGATTAATCCCAATTTCTTCCCAAACATCTGTATCACCTACAACACAGCTCGAGAAGTGCCACCAACCCCTGAAAGGGAAGAAGAAGAGTTTGTCCCATTTGTGACACAAAGTTTTTATTGAAAGTTGAAAACATTTTCATCCATCATCCCACTCATACATCATCACTTCATCATCAATCCCTCCCAACTCTCAAAACATTAAGAGGTTCTTGTCCCACGATTCCTTTTTTGATATTGCTTGAAATCAAAACACATCACATCACTTTTAGATTGTTTCTACATCTAGGATAAGCTCCTCCTAAGAGACACATCTACGCAGGTTAAAACTAGTTCATGAGTGAATCCTCTCATTGCTAGGTAGTCAAAATCTGTAACACATCTCAGATTTCTCTACACCTTATCACATCCAAAATCATCAAAACAAGCAAGAAATTCAACGAAGGAATTTCGGTTACATATACCTTAAAGTGCTAGAAATCCCCCATACAATACAAATCACCAACCAATCAATCTTTCATTTCATCACCACTCATCATCATCTTCAATCAACTTCAAAAACAAACTAGTAAACAAAATGGCTCAAACCCGATCGCGATCAAGGCAGCGAGAAATAGAAATTGAGGAAGAAGAGGACAACCTCAATGAATTTCAAGAAGCACTTGGAGGAAATGGGAATGATGAAAACCCAGGTACACCCACTCCTTCAACAATCGAAAGGGTTCAGCATAACCCTCATTTTAACAGATTATTTGATGAAATATTAAGGAGCAATGCGGATGCTCACTTTTTACGACTTGCTCAAGAAGGAGCCAAACTCCCCTCAGACTTTGATCTTGCCCAATTAAGACAAGCATCAGAAAGACAAAGTCACCATGAGGAGGAAAGGCGTAGAGATCCCATCAGATATAACATCCCTCGAGGTAACCCACCACCTCCTCCTCCTAATGAAATAGAGATGTTGCGGCAACAAGTTGAGAATCTCGCCCAACAACTTCATAGTGGTGTTAAGACCAATCAATTCTCACTTAACGACATCTATCCCTATCCGTTTGATAGGAATCTTTATATGCCACCTTTTCCACGTGGGTTCGAAACACCAAAATTTGAAAAATATAGAGGAAAGGGAGATCCCCGCAATCATGTCCGAGAATTTCATTCCGCTTGTCTTGAAGTGGCTTATGAGGACACATACCTAATGCGCCTTTTTCCCCAAAGCTTGGGAGGAACAACCACATCATGGTTTTCTCGACTACCAGGTGGCATTAGAACATTTGAGGAACTCATCCAGAAGTTCCTATCTCATTACTCTTATAATATTGAACGCGACATCACCATGGCTGATCTATGCAACACCAAACAAAAACCAGGTGAATTATTCTCAGTATTCCTGCAACGATGGCGCCAAATGTCTAGCAGACGTTCTCTTCAGTTACCTGAACGAGAACTAGTGGAAATTTTCATTTCCAACTTAAACGAAGAAATGGAATTTCACCTGGATGTCAAAGACACAGATTCTTTTAACGATATGATCACCAAAGGTATAAAATGTGAAAGGGCACTCATCAAAAAAGGACTCATCAAAATCTTTAATGAACCCAAAGATGGTCCTCGCCCGCGCTTCAATAGCGATAAACCAAACTTCTAGAACAAGAATAAGAATATCGTCAATGATGGGGTTGTGGATGCTCGGACTATCCAAAATGCACAACCTGTGGTTCGGTTTGCAGGACAAAATCCTCCACCTCAAAATAACACAAATGTCCTTCCTAATCAAGGTCGCATCACATCTCAGGATGAACCAAGACCTCGTCCACAAAAACAAAAACGCACATACACTCCCTTAGGGGAACCCATTGAAACAGTGATGCGACAACTCATTTCTCAGAATTTGATCACTCTACCTAAGCTATCAAACTATGAGCCTCAGGTCAAACCGGCATGGTGGAGAGATACTGAACATTGTGAATTCCATCAAGGAAGAGGACACAAGACAAGTAATTGTCATCGATTGAAAGATCTCATTCAAGATCTTATTGATCGAGGAGAAATTGAAATTGAAGGGCATGACCCAAAAATGACCAATAATGATCATCAGATGTTCAAGAATCCACTTCCATCACAAGATCAAAGGGGTCCTTCCACGTCCAGACGAGGTCCTGATACCACTGATTATACACAAGCTGCGTATAATTACACTGTCAATCACCTGTATGATGCCAGTGAACAAATTGCAACTATCACCTTCAAAAATCCCACCTCAAATTGCAATGTTGTTACACATCGTGGCAAGGTCACCATAAAGGCAGCTCCACAAGGCACCACCTCCATCCCAAAGCAGTACAATCTTGTGGAACAATTAGACAAAACCCCTGCACTTATATCCATCTTGGAACTATTGCGTCTGTCACCCTCTCATAAAACTATCTTGGATCAAGCACTCCAAGAGGCGTCAGTCCCTGCAAACCTGAATACAGACCAATTTCAAGCCATGGTTGGAAATCTAAAGTCCTCACCTTGTCTCACTTTTTCCGAAAGTGACAACTCTTCCTTCCAGCAACCTCATAACGCCTCACTCCACATTGAAGGCTTTGTCAACCAACACAGGATCAAGCGAGTCTTGATCGATAATGGAGCAGGCCTAAACATTTGTACACTACAGTTGGTCACAGCATTGGGATATGCAGTAGAATCAGTGGATCCTCGCAAGAAGATCACCATCAAAGCCTATGATGATGCAGAGCGTTCATCCAAAGGAGCCGTGGTCCTACCAATCCGAGTGGGCCCCGTGGTAAAGCACATCATTTGTCAGGTTCTGGACCTTCCTCTGCCATATAATCTATTATTAGGGAGACCTTGGATACATGCCATGCAAGCCGTTCCATCTACCTACCATTAATGTATAAACCTCCCACATAACGGTGCAGAGATCACAATCCTGGGCGATGCAAATCCCTTTGCATTTTGCCATAATATCAGCCATCAACCAGAGATTACTGTTCCTAATAATAGGGAAGCCATTTCCTCCACATCATATGTAAATCCCGCCTCTCTTGCCAGTTCAAACACTCCTATACCCAAGCAAGAAAAGCTTAAGATGAAAGTCACAGAGGAAGGTCCCGGGGAATATAACTTGAGTCAGCTCTTTTGTGTGGGACAAATGCCCACTTCTCCTAGAACGCATGGTAAACCCCAGCAGTTGCTCCAACAATCCATAGTCACGCCCGCATGTGCTTTAACACCTTTCGTCCTTGGAAAGAGTCAAGAGGAAGAAACACAAGATGAGGACCTAGCAGACTGGATCTATAAAGACCCCGTTACCACTGATAAACCGCGAGTTACGCTTCCTACAGAACAGTATGGCAAAGGCCTCCTCATTATGCAAAGAATGGGGTATGATGGTCAAAGTGCTTTGGGATCTTGCAAACAAGGACGACAAGAACCGCTGTTGCCAGAGTTCAAGCCCAAAGGTAATACAGGCCTAGGCTTTGAAAAAGAAGTCCTTCCTAAACTCAGATTTAAAGGAAAACCTAGCAAACCATATTGCCCACCTACTGCAAAGAGGACACCTTTCATACTCAAAGCACCATCAAACACTATCCCCACTGCCCCATCGAGACTCACAACCCCACCGCAACCATCACCAGTGCCAAACATACCACCAATCGCACCAGTAATCCCATCAATAACACCAATAGTAGCAGCAACTACATTGGAACCCGCAGTAACATCTATGGCACCAGCCGTTCCAACAGCAGCCACTAAATCAACACTGTCGATACTTCCAGTGACAAATCCTTTAAATCCCATCATGGTTCCTACAACACCAATCACTACAAAGATACATAAACCAATCACACCTGCCGTGTTTAACTCTAAAGACATCCCAGTATGGTATAGCAATCGAATGCTGGAAAGTGATTCAGAGACCGACTCACATGAGTGGGAATTCGATTCAGTGCAACTTAATACTTCAGATGAGGAAGACACATCACCACCTCCGCCACGCAAAGACATTCCTGTTTACGGAGAAGCACAGATAAAGACCACTTGGGTACCTGAGCTGGAAACATCTTCCACAGACCCTACGTCTCATCCTACGCCTGATTCTGACAGGGAGAGTACCATCAACGACCTTCACCACACTATCTTAACCCTCACTGATACCTCTAACGAACTCAATCTAATCGATGAAGTAATGCCCATTATCCACCCTGAACTCATCGAATGGAACCAACCAAATCCCCCATGTCTTGACCTCTTCCAAAACGATGAGGCTATCATTGACTTTTTGGAATTAAGGGATAATCTACCAAGCGAGGATCACAAAGCTGGATTCGCCATTGAACTTAATAGTGCAGCATACTTTGGGGCGGATGCCAAACCCTTCAGCTGCAAAAATATAACAATAAAACATGGATCTTCCAGTGAAAACCACACTGTGGCACTGTTTGATCCGACAAAAGTAAAAAGAAAGAGCGTATCCAATGGTGAAAACCTCTCTGAGGCGCCTGAGGATGAAGGGTTTGACATTCTCCCTGCTAGTACACAATAGGAACGATCAACGATTCTCATTGAGGAGACTAAAGAATACAATGTGGGGACTCCTGAAAACCCTCATATCATACATCTGGCATCTCTTCTCACTCCAGAGGAACAGCCTAAGTTTATAAAGTTCTTCCAGAAGCGTCAGATCAACTTTGCATGGTCATATGCAGACATGCCTGGGCTTGATCCTGATTTAGTCATGCATCATCTCACAGTAGCAGAAGGAGCCAAACCTGTCAAGCAGAAGCTTCGTAAGATGCATCCCCAGATTGCAGTGCTAGTCAAAACAGAACTCAAGAAACTCCTAGATGTTGGTTTCATTAGACCAATTGATTATGCAGAATGGATCTCCAACATCGTGCCAGTTGGCAAACCAAAAGGGGGCATCCGCATTTGTACTGACTTCAGAGATCTGAATAAGGCATGTCCTAAGGATGACTTCCCCCTTCCAAATATTGACATCATAGTGGATCTAATAGCAGGACATGCCATGCTTTCACTCATGGATGGCTTTTCAGGATACAATCAAATAAAGATCGCACCAGAGGATCAACATAAGACAGCCTTCACATGTCCATGGGGCACATACTGCTGGAATGTAATGCCTTTTGGTCTAAAGAATGCAGGAGCGACCTATCAAAGAGCAATGACCACCATCTTCCATGACATGATGCATACTATGATGGAAGACTATGTGGATGATTTACTAGCAAAATCACTCACAAGAGAAGGACATCTCCATATCTTAGATCAAATCTTTGATAGACTGGAACAATATCATGTTCGACTCAACCCAAAGAAATGTGTCTTTGGAGTGACCTCCGGGAAACTTCTAGGATACATTGTCTCAAGCAAAGGTATTGAGGTCGACCCAGCAAAGGTTAAGGCAATAATGGACATGCCACCTCCACGGAATATCAGTCAGCTAAGGACATTACAAGGACGGCTTCAATCCATCCGAAGATTCATTGCACAATTGGCTGATAAGTGTCACCCCTTCACACACCTGCTACACAAGAACATATGCTTTCAATGGGATGACAGATGCCAGCAAGCATTTCAGGCACTTAAAGACTATCTCATGAATCCACCATTGTTGATGCCACCAGATCCAAGTAGACCATTATTACTCTATATCTCGGCAACAAGTACAGCATTGGGTGTACTACTGGCACAACATAATGCAGAAGGTAAAGAGTGTGCTATTTACTACATCTCTCGCACACTGGTTGGCTATGAACTCAATTACACACCTATTGAGCGAGCTTGCCTAGCAGTAATCCTGGCAGCCACTAAATTGCGACACTATCTATTGACACACAAGGTGCAACTCATTGCAAAGATTGATCCACTCAAGTACTTACTCAGCAAAGCAGCATTGACAGGTCGTTTGGCCAAATGGGTAATGATTCTAAGTGAATTCGACATCGAGTATGTAGACCGTAAAGCTATCAAAGGGCAGGTCATTGCAGATCAGTTGGCCGATGCACCTCTCATAGGTGATCATCCTCTCATTTCCAATTTTCCAGATGAAGAGATATTCATGATTACAGAAGCACAGTCATGGAAACGATATTTTGATGGTTCATACACTAGGCATGGCTCGGGGGCAGGCATTCTGTTTATCACACCTCAAGGTGATAGCATCCCGAAGTCTTACAGGCTCACATTTCCATGCACAAACAACATAGCAGAATATGAGGCTTTGGTCACAGGACTCAGGCTAGCCATACAATGGAAATTAAAAGAACTACTAGTATATGGCGACTCGCAACTGGTCATTCAACAAGCAACTGATGAATATCAAACCAAAGATGATAAAATCATGCCATACAAGCAAATGGTGGACACTCTAAAGACATCATTTACTACTATCACTTTTGAGCAGATACCAAGAGATCAGAATCGAGCTGCTGACGCTATGGCTACTATCGCATCTCTCCTAGATCTTCCACAAAATTCAACACGCTACGAGTTCTTGGTAGAACAGCTTTGGATTCCTGCTTATGATATCCCCGAATCCGAAATGATATGTCGCCTTGTCGGTTTTGAATCCCCATGGTACGGTGAGTTCTACACCTATCTCCGCGATCACACCCTTCCTCCCGACCAATCAAATAACCAACGAAAAACCTTCATTCGCCAAACTGCTCGATATACCATTATTGCCGAAACCCTATACCGACGTAGTCTTGATGGTACTCTCCTTCGATGTCTGGAACAAGATGAGATAACAAAGGCTTTGGAAGAGGTACATGAAGGAATTTGCGGGACTCACTCAAGTGGTCCATCACTAGCCAAGAAGATCATGCGAGCTGGATACTATTGGCCCTCTATGGAAAAGGATTCCTACTATTTTGTCAGGAAATGCAAGAAATGTCAAGTTCACGGTGACCTAATACATGCACCAGCACAGGAACTGCAACCAATCACAACACCATGGCCTTTTTGTCAATGGGGCCTTGACCTTGTGGGTAAAATCCATCCATCTTCATCCAATGGCCATAAATTCATTATTACCGCCACTGAATATTTCACAAAGTGGATCGAAGCTGTTCCACTTACCCAAGTCACCGGCAAGTAGATCACCTCATTCATCCTCAATTACATCATCTGCCGGTATGGTGTGCCCATGTCCATTGTCACAGATAACGGTCTCCCTTTCAAAAATCAGGATGTCCGTGAACTTTGTGAGAAATTTCATATCCAACACCGCTTTTCCACTCCCTATTACCCACAAGGCAATGGTCAGGCCGAAGCATCTAATAAAAACATATTGAGAATCCTAAAGAAGACAGTCAATGATGCCGGCCGTGATTGGCATGTTCAACTAAATCCAGCGCTATGGGCATATCGAACTAGCATTCGAACCCCTACAGGTGCAACTCCTTATTCATTGGTCTATGGTGCAGAAGCTATCTTACCTATTGAGGTCGAGATACCGTCACTACGGGTTTCCTTGCACAATCTCATTGATGATGAAGCATATAGAGTCTCACGCCTTCAGAACTTAGAGTTACTTAATGAGAAACGACAAGCTGCATACAATCACCTCAAAGCCTATCAGCAGCGCATGAGTAGAAGTTACAATCACCGAGTTAGATCTCGTACATTTGAGGTAGGTGATCTTGTTCTTCGAGAAAATCCTCGCAACCAACCAAACAGAGAACATCAAGGCAAGTTTGAATCAAACTGGTTGGGCCCATATGTTGTCACTGCTGTATTCGGGTCTGGGGCATATCAGTTGGCTACATCAGACGGAGAACCGCTTACAGATCCAATCAACAGCATGCACCTCAAACGGTTTTATACCTAAGGTGTACAGAGCATCAGGCTCCCCTACATATCAGAAAAATACCAAAAACATTCAGAAAATTCCTGAAGAAAATACAAAAACATTCAAAAAAAAAAAAAAAAAGTAAAGAAAAATCATGCATCCAAACGGTGAACAACCACTCCGGTGGCACCTTGGGTAAGTGCGATGGTGAAAAACCTAGCAAACAGGCACCACTCGTAAAGGCAATAGCTCCATTATCTTTCAAAGCTTGTTGCGATCATATTCATGCACACATACATCCATCCATCCAAACTATGGCTTGTTATTTGATCTGCAATTAAGAAAGTACTCCACGCGTCTAGCATCCCACCTTTTCATAGTCCGGTCTACAAACTGGGGGCAATATCCTTACCCTCGTGATGGAAGTGGATTCTACATTACTGGTGATTCATTGGCAAAAACATTCAAAAATGTCTCGCAAAATACAAAAACATTCAAAAATGACTCACAAAATCCAAAAACATTCAAAAACTATTACACAAAATCCAAAAACATTCAAAAATGTCTCGCAAAATCCAAAAACATTCAAAAATGTCTCGTAAAATCCAAAAACATTCAAAAATGTCTCGCAAAATCCAAAAACATTCAAAAATGTCTCGTAAAATCCAAAAACATTCAAAAATGTCTCAACAAAATCCACAAACATTCAAAAATTGTTTCACAAAATACAAAAACATCAGAAAACATTGAAAATCACACAAAAAACATGGCAACACCTTGTACATATTCATCCGATCAGATGCAAAACAAACATTGACAAACTACTCACACAATGACCATTTACCAATCAAACCAAAACAATCGACATCAACAATCCAAACCTGTCTTTTAAACAAGGATGCATCCTTCCTTACCAAAACAAAGACAAAAGTGACGTTTTCTTTGACAAGAAAATTCTGTTAAGCTATCAAATACTTGGTTGATTTGTGAGTTCAATTGTTTGTTTATCTGTATCGGAATCTTTTAGCATTGTTTTGTATCGTTTGCGCATTATTTCCGATGAAGTTCTGGGGCATGTACTAATGGTGTCTACGTGGGAAGTTCACTAAGCTACGTGATCCTATGCAAAATGCAGTCATAGATCACTACGGCTTGCTGACTACAGCGTATACCTCGACCATATGAGCATGAACCATTACCAAGGATCCATATTCTTTATTCTTTATGTATATTTTGTTTGGTTACAGGTACAATGCTCATCCTTTGATTCCTCTTCCTCCAAATTGGATAAAGGTTTTATTTCTTAGTACGGTATGCACTTGTCTCAGGATCTGATCAGCCTAAGATCAAGGAGGACAATCCAAGTCATGCATGAAAGGAGATAATCCTTGTCTGTTCCGCAAGCAATACTCTGGTCAACTTGATCCATTATATCAAGTTGCTTGTATTAACTTGCTATATAAAATCCATGAAAGGAATACTCAGGTCATCTTGAATCATTATGTCAAGATGCTTGTATTCTCTTCCAACATTTTAAAGCTCAATGATGAAAATAGAGCACTATGGATCGTCATCTCATCTCATCTGTATATATTGCATTTTGTTGCATTCCACCCATCCATACACTCATAATAGCTACATATCATGCATACATAGTCATAATAATGCATACTCTATTTTCCTCTTCTTCCATAGGAATGAGTCATAGGTTTTCCCTTTCTTCTATCTAACATCGAACCCACCCCCCCTCACCCTCCCCATCTCGATAATCAGCATCACATACCCTACATCGTTTCTCAATCAACCCAATCAAGCCACGTTCATCACCATCCATCTCTAAATAGGAGGGATTGTGTTTCCTATCCTAAGTCATCCAATAAGCCAAGCAAGTTACTCTGTCTGCACAGGTACATTGACTCACACACACCTAGACTATCAATAGATACTCTGATCAAGTATCTTCGGGTCTCAACAGGTAATCGATTATGGTAATCCTAGACTACATCAGGCATTTATCATAATGACCTAGTCTCAACGGGGTTGCCATGATTCCCCACAACCATCCATCACATGCACACACCATCAATTGATCAACCAATCAAACACAATCACATCGGACAATTACATCAATTGTCTAAGTCTCAACGAGTATTTTTGTTTCATATACCTTGACTTCATCGGGCAATTGCATCAATTGCCTAAGTCTCATCAGGTCACTTTGCTTCACTTACTCAGACTTTATCTTGTCCAAGCAAACAACTGGCATCAACTGTCATGCTTTGACTTGACCGGGGCAATTAAACCGATTGCACCAGATTGTTCAACCAATTTTGATCACTTGTATAGCATCACTCGAAAGAACAACCACCACATTTTCACTGTATCTCCTGTATGACCTAAGGGTACTCACTGGCTTGATGTTTCTCCATTTTATCCCCGTTTTCTTCTATTTTTCACCCACGTTGCTAACTTATTCTTTTCTATCACCTCGCCAATTTTCATTCTTTTTCGAGAGATCGCCCGATTTTTCGAAATTTTTCGGCCCATCTCTCGAGGGGGCATACCACCCATTAAATTAACATTTTAATGGGGCATTTCTTCACACCAGTTTTTCTTTCTTTGAAACGACGCGATAAACCGCACCGTCTCAAAGAGGGGCAAATGTAGTCACATAAATCTGTCCATTTTAATTAAATGAATATTTCGTATTTATTTGATTAAAAATCCACTAGCCACCAGTTAATTGAATTAATATTTAATTAATTCATCCTCAAATATTCTTCTATTAATTAAATAAATTATTCAATTTATTTTAATTAATTCATTAAACCAAATACAAATCAATTAAATAAATAAAATCAATTTATTTAATTAAATCCCCCTTTTCCTCTTTTAAATAAATTAAATAAAACATTTATTTAAATCATTATCCCCACCCCACTTGCATTTTCCTACAAATGCAACTTGCACACATTTTGAAATAAATGAATTTTTATTTTAAATAAAATCCTATTTTCCCTCACCCACCAAATCCACTTGCAAAATCTAATCCCCTTCCTAATTAGCCTAATCCATCCCCTAATTATTGTCACATTCCTAAGCAAAATGGAGTCACTTCTCAAAGCCTAAAAGTCTTTGATAGCCATTAAAGGCTTCCAACCTTCAACCACTAAATGTCTCAAAGTCTTGGATAACCTTTGAAAGCTTCCAACCTTCAACCACTTAATCCACAAAGTCTTCAAAAACCATTAATGGTTAACCCAAACCCTCCTACATGGTTAAAACATTTGTTTTGACTCAACCTCTACCCAACCCAAGGGTCTTATCAAGCCTTTAATGCTTTGACCATGATTATCTCTTAATCATTTGCACAAAGGTTTATCCTTGCATTAACTCCTAATCCAGTGGGTAATCCTAATTTAGGCTTGACCCTTACCTTCTAGATAACCATGAGGTCTCCTCAGGCATTTAATGCCTCCAACCTCTTCTCTCAACCCAATCTTATGTTGACACTTGTCACCATTTCATTGGTGCAAATTGTGCACATGGATCCCCAACTTTCAAGCTTGACCCTTGATTAAACCTTTCAATCCTGGCCATCCATTGCTCCATTTTTCCTATAAATAGAGCCCATTCCTTCATAATCCAGATCCTGAAAACTTGTAAGCATTTAGACTATAGCCATTTTAGAGAGCATTTTAGCATAGCATAACTAAATCTTGTCTTTTTGGTTAAAATACATCATTTTAGCATTACTATTAGCTTTTCATTTCATATTTGGAGCTATTATACAAATCTCAATCCTCCATAAGCATCCATAGTGCAAAAAGCTGCTGAGAGCTACACTATTTTGGAACTTGGAGAGGAGAGGAACAAGGGAGAAAGAGCTAATATCATGTTGAGAGATAGTTGGAGATATCTCATTGTCTTACTTCTTTAGTTAGATTCATTAGCATGTTTTTAGTGTCTCCTTTGGAATGCCTTCATATGTTTTAGTTTTCGATTGACTAACACTAATGTTTTGTGTGTTTTGTGTTGATTGATCTTAGACTAATCTTGTGCCATTTTCGAGAGAACGCCCGATTTTTTGAAATTTTTCGGCCCATCTCTCGAGGGGGCATACCACCCATTAAATTAACATTTTAATGGGGCATTTCTTCACACCAGTTTTTCTTTCTTTGAAACGACGCGATAAACCGCACCGTCTCAAAGAGGGGCAAATGTAGTCACATAAATCTGTCCATTTTAATTAAATGAATATTTCGTATTTATTTGATTAAAAATCCACTAGCCATCAGTTAATTAAATTAATATTTAATTAATTCATCCCCAAACATTCTTCTATTAATTAAATAAATTATTCAATTTATTTTAATTAATTCATTAAATCAAATTTCAACCAATTAAATAAATAAAATCAATTTATTTAATTAAAATTCCTTTTCCTCTTTTAAATAAATTAAATAAAACATTTATTTAAATCATTATCCCCACCCCACTTGCATTTTCCTACAAATGCAACTTGCACACATTATTGAAATAAATGAATTTTTATTTCAATAAAATCCTATTTTCCCTCACCCACCAAATCCACTTGCAAAATCTAATCCCCTTCTAGATTCTTCTAAACCCTTCCTAATTAGCCTAAACCATTTCCTAAATATTGTCACATTCCTAAGCAAAATGGAGTCACTTCTCAAATGGCCCAAAGTCTTGGATAACCATTGAAGGTTTTCAACCTTCAACCACCAAAAACCCCAAAGTCTTTGAAAACCATTAAAGGCTTCCAACTTTCAACCACTTAATTCCCCAAAGTCTCCAATAACCATTAATTGTTAATTCAACCCTCCCACATGGTTAAAACATTTGTTTGACTCAACCTCTACCCAACCACAAAGGTCTCATCAAGCATTTAATACTTTGACCATGATTATCTCTTAATCATTTGCACAAAGGTTTATCCTTGGATTAACTCCTAATCCAATGGGTAATCCTAATTTAGGCTTGACCCTTAGCCTTTAGATAACCATGAGGTCTTCTCAGGCCTTTAATGCCTCCAACCTCTTCTCTCAACCCAATCCTGTGTTGACACTTGTCACTATTTTATTGGTGCCAATTGTGCACATGGATCCCCAACTTTCAAGCTTGACCCTTGATTAAACCTTTCAATCCTGGCCATCCATTGCTCCATTTTTCCTATAAATAGAGCCCATTCCTTCATAATCCAGATCCTGAAAACTTGTAAGCATTTAGACTATAGCCATTTTAGAGAGCATTTTAGCATAGCATAACTAAATCTTGTCTTTTTGGTTAAAATACTTCATTTTAGCATTAAAATAGCTTTTCATTTCATATTTAGAGCTATTCTATAAATCTCAATCCTCCATAAGCATCCATAGTGCAAAAAGCTGCTGAGAGCTACACTATTTTGGAACTTGGAGAGGAGAGGAACAAGGGAGAAGGAACTAAGAGTATGTTAGGAGGTATTTGGAGATGCCTCGTCATGTTTGCTTTGATAGTTAAATATGCTTGCATGCTTATAGTCTCTCTTTTGGTATGCCTTTTTAGATTAGTTTTCGATTGACTAACACTAATGTTTTCTATGTTTTGTGTTGATTGATCTTAGACTAATCTTGTGCCATTTAGGAGGGCATCAAAAACATTATAGAAACAGAGTTTGGGATGAGATAGAATTTTTTGATGCTTTTTCAATTGTAGCTATACCAAGAGAGCAAAACACTAGGGTGGATTCCTTGGCCGTGTCAGCTTCTCTCTTGTTACCTCACCTAGACTTTAAGAATGATTCTTATAGAATTGAAATGATTTATAGACCTAGTGTTCCTAACAATGTGAATCATTGGCAAGTTTTTGATAAAGATGTCAGATTAAGGATTTTCTGGAGTGTACCTGTTCCTTTGTCCAATCATATTTTGAGGGTTCTGAAGATAGTTGTAAGGAATTTTGTCCAGACCCTGGTATTGATTCTGATAAGAATTTCATTCAGCTGAAAAGGAACATAATCCCAAAAGGTTTGGTGACTCTAGAGAGGTTTTTCACCCGTAATGATATGTTCATTGGTAAGAAAACTCCTGATGAAGATAGTAAGGTAGGTTGTGAAAAGATAAATCTTGGTGATGAATCTAATCCTAAAATGGTAACAATCAGCAAAAGTTGCTCTTCTGAGGAGAAACAAATGCTCAATGAGTTATTGAAAGAATACATTGATGTGTTCGCTTGGTCTTATGATGATTTGAAGGAATTTAGGAATGGTCATTTTCAACATCATATTCCGTTGAAACCTGGTGTTTCTCCTTTTAGGCAAAAACTGAGAAATTTCAACCCCATAATGGCAGAAGCAATTTTCAAGGAAGTAGATAAAATGTTAAAAGCTAGGATCATATATCCTATTCATCACTCCACTTGGGTGGCCAATATAGTGCCCGTGAGGAAGAAAAATGGGGAAATTAGGATTTGTGTAGATTTTCGCAATGTGAACCAGGCAAGTCTTAAAGATAACTATGCTTTACCCAACATGGACCATATTTTGCAGACAGTAGCTGGGTCAGAAATGATGTCAATGTTAGATGGTTTTTCTAGCTACAATCAAATTAGTTTTACATAAAATAAACAGTATAAAACAACATTTGTCACCCCTTGGGGAACATTTGCATATAATCGTATGCCTTTTGGTCTGATTAATGTCGGAGCAACGTTTCAAAGGCCATGGATTCTTCTTTTAGGGATTTTCATGACAGAAATATTGTAGTCTACCTAGATGACTTGACTGGCTTCTCCAAAGTAAGAAAGAATCATCTTCAAGATCCGAGGGAAGTTCTGCAATGTTGTCGAGAACATGGTATCTCCTTGAATCCAAAGAAGTCAGTTTTCTATGTAACTGAGGGAAAATTATTGGGGCATATCATTTTGAAAGAAGTTTTCAAGATTGATCCAGAAAGAGTCAATGCAATCCAACACCTCATCTTGCCTTCAAACCAGACTGGACTACGGTCATTTTTTGGTCAAGTAAATTTCTTGAGAAGGTTTGTACCTGAATTCGCAAAAACTACTAAGCACATCATCAGCTTGTTGAGTGAGAGGTACCCCTTTAAATGGTCTGTTGAAGCTAAAGAAGCTTTTGGAAAGATTAAGAGCTCAGTTGCCAATGCACCAACTCTCATCGCCCTAGATTTTAAAAAGGATTTTATCATATACTGTTATGCCTCAAAACATACAATGTCAGGAATATTGCTACAGGTAGATGGATCTGGCGTTGAAGCACCCATAGCATTCATGAGCGTCCCCCTTAAGAAACATGAACTTCAGTATTCACTCTTAGAGAAACAGGCCTTTGCCGTGGTTAAAGATGTAAAACAATTCTGGTATTATATTTTGCATTCTCATTATGTGGTGTTTGTTCTGGATTCGGCAGTAAAAAGCATTTTGACTCAACAAGAAGTTGGGCTTAACAAAAGACCAACATGGGTAACAAAAATTCAAGAATATGATTTGGATACTCGTCCTACAAAGATGGTCATAGGGCAGGGTTTATGCAAATTGATTGCAGAAAATAGGGTAGAAACGGATGAGGGGCTACCATTGACTCTTTTTGTTGGTTTGCAAGATACATAGTTTTTTGATGTGGCTTATTACCTGACCTATGGTAGCTGCCCGGGTCATTTGTCAACCAAAGAACAAAGGAATCTCAAAATAAAAGAAGCTAAATATGTTATCTGGCAAGATGTTTTGTATAAGAAGGGCTTGGATGGTACCTATTTGAGATGTGTAGATAAGCCACAACAACAAAAACTTCTAGAAGTTTATCACAATGAAGCATGCGGTCAACATTTCTCATCCTCAGTAACCGCTTTCAAGATTTTAAGAAACTATTTTTATTGGCTTGGTATGTTTCATGATGCATATACTTATGTTAAGGAATGTGAAAAATGTCAACTGTTCTCTCGAAAACCACATTTAGCTACTCTACCTTTAAGGATTGTGGTAGTTGATGAACCTTTCAAGCAATGGGTAATTGATTTCATTGGTCCAATAAATCCTTATTCCAGCATCGGCCATGTGTATATTCTGACAGCAACAAATTATTTTACTTAGTGGGTGGAAGTTGTTCCCACTAAGAAGGCAAACTCAGAGGTCGTATGTGATTTTCTCAAGGATTTCATTTTAGTCCTTTTTGGGGTCCCTCAGAAGATTGTAGCAGATAATGCATCGTATTTCTCCTCTAAAGAATTGAATATGTTCTGTTATGAACATCAAATTACTCTTTCAAATTCCTCTAATTACTTTCCTCAAGGTAATGGGTTGGCAGAATTGAGCAACAAGAACCTGGTAACCATGATGAAGAAGTTAGTTGATGATAATGCTCAAAACTGGCATAAAAAGGTATATGAAGCCTTATGGGTGGATAGAATTACTCCCAAAAGAGCAATTGGAATGGCACCTTATGAATTGGTGTATGGCATTGGTGCAAAGGTTTCTTTACCTCTGGAATTGGCAGCAGCAAGGCTTCAAACTGTAATTGAGGACTCCTTTTTCCAAAATGCTTTAGAAATGAGATTCATGTAGTTGATGACATTGGAAGAGGAAAGAGAGATATTAGTGGATAGAATTACTGAGCATCAGAACAGGGTGAAGAGAATATTTGATATGAGAGCTCGACCAAGAGGTTTTCTAAAAGGAGATGAAGTGCTGTTGTGGGACAAAAGAAGGGAACAAAAGGGTGCCCATGGAAAATTTGATTGACTGTGGAAAGGTCCGTTCAAGATCCATGAAGTAGTGGGACCGAATGCATTAAGACTGAATTATTCTGATGGAACGGTTATGCCCTATACCTATAATGGGCAAGACTTGAAGCTCTATAAACTTTGAAATCTGTGATCAAGAGTTCCTGTACATAGTAGGTTAGCGGTTTGTTTTGTATCTTTTTGGTGTGCATCCTTTTGTCCCCTTTCTATTTTTGTTGTGCGAAACCAGAGATTTAGGGTTCTTTGCATTTTTCACAAAATACAATCCCCAATCAGAGCCAATGTTATCTTGTCATTCGTCCCTCATAACAAGAGTAAGTCACCATACAAAATTTTATTTGAGTCTTTATCTTGTTGAAAATTCATTGGTTCAATCCTTAATCCGTTTGTAAATCATCTTTTAATTCGTAGCACCAACTTTTAATGGTCTGTTTGAACCCCATGAACTCATTGACCCATTTTGAAGGGAGTTCATAATGTTCATTTAGGTACCGCAGGTTCAAGGCTATGTCTAGAATATTTCAGGCTAACGTTCACTCGAGTGTTTTGCAGTAGTTCTATTTCATGGTCCCTGATAATGTTTTCATATCCTCTTTCCCCAGATCGTGAACCGTTTGAACCTAGTTCAAATAGTTCAGCGATGTTCAACATATTCAAAAAAGTTCAAAGGCTAACGACGGTTAACAAAAGTTGACCTTTTCAAAGTAAAATTTCCTTGGCATGGCATACGCCTTGAACTACCTAAACCCTCATGAAGTCAGTTCAAGTTGTTCATGCGTGTTCAAATCAGGTGGGTCCCATGGACTAAAAGACATGATGGTGCATTTATTGCTAAGTATGATGAAGATTGAACCATATCTTGGGTGACGTCAACTGACCAATTTTTCAAGGCAAGTAATCTTGGGAATTGGTGGTTTCTCAAAAAATGCCGCCATGCATTCAATGCACGCGTGTGATGTCAAATCCCAATGCTCAGCACATTTGAGTTGACGATCAGAATTAATGCACTAAATAAGTTCGTATCACTTCTTTTGCTATATGGTATGAAGTGATTGATTTTTGAAACTTGTTCTTCATTGCTGCGGAGTATTTGATAGGAGGTTTGTTTGCTGGTAGTCATCTAATTGGTCTCAACTATGCAGGTAAAGATAAGAAGCCATCTCACACCAAGCACAATCCTAATCCGGCTCTGGACTTTTCTGCTCCTCGATATACAAGGTCACGGAGTGCTGCACAGAAGAAAATGGACCAAGTCAAAGACATAGAGGCAAAAGACAAAATCCTTGATACTCAGATTTTCGAAGTCAAGGACCTTGACAACGACATTGTCAACACCATGGATTCTCATGCAGTTACTGTAGCTATGACACCGCCACCTAAAGTGACAGGAGGAACAACTAGTTCAAGTGTAACTCCTAAATGGCTAACCACTTCAGTAAGCAAGAAACGAAGTTTCATTCCAGTGTCCATCCCAATTTAGGACATGGTGGTTAAATACACAGAGAAGGGTCCCAAATAGAAGAAGTTCAAAAGAACTGCCAGATCGGATGCTGACGAAAAGACCGGGAGGTGGAGTGCTGAAATTGCTTCCTATAAGCCCAAAGATGAGAATAAGGAGGTGAATGCAGAGGATTTTGAGGTTACCAAAGTAGACCTCGGGAACATGAGCAGAGACTCCGACAACCACCTTTTCCAAGTATTGGCTAAGAAGATGCTCACCAGGTCAGAAAAAGATGGGCAAGAGAAAAAAGAGCTGAAACAGCATATCAAGATTCTAGCTCAATTCATTGATAGCATAGGTTGTTTTGAAGCACTTCCCATATCCCATGCTTCAGAAAGCTTTGACCCTACTTCACCAGAGAACAAAAAGCTAATGAATTAAGTTCAGCAAGTCAAGAGAATCGTAGGGGCTATAGAGAAATGGATTGAAGGAGTGATTAGAGATGGTGAAAAATATATCACAAGCTCTAGGAAGCTATGCGACAAGATGCAAAACCTCACTGCGGAGATTCAGAATCAGACTATGCCATGGTAAAAAGAAGAGCATAAATGGGAAAATGTATCACCCATGCTTACCAAGATAGAAGAATATGGAGCCACAAAGTTTTTAGTAGAAAATTCAATTAAGTCAGTAACGGATGAGTGTCAACTCTTCGTATTGAAGAAAACTATAGCATGGCAGGTAATGACATTCAAGTTTGTGATTTATGATGTCAGGGCCTCTATTTACAAGATTCAAGAACTTTAGTGTAGCTTAGTCAATGATAATAAAGTGGTTAATCTAGACCATGATTTTGCAATTAGGACTTTGCGGGCTAAACACATAGGATGCGGTGAAGGCTTTTAGGCTGCACATGGAGAAAGTTGAGGCCAAAGGCAATTTTACTCCCGAAGATATAACACAAATCGCCCGAATCGAGTCCATGACATTTATTTGTAACGATCAGTTACCTAAGCATGCCGAGAAAATGGTGAAGCACGGGTGGGACAAGGAAGCCACAAAAGCAAAGATCAATGCCATGAAAAACCTAAGTCAAACTATAATTTAGGAGCTTGCAACCGCCCACGATGCCCAGAAAAGTGGAGAGGATGACGATGGAAAAGAGGCATAACGAGATGATAATGCATTGTTTTTATTTGTTATGTTTTTCATAATCTGGCAATGACTTCGAGACATTTGTCCCGCAAATACTCTGTTGGATTTTATAACTATTTCAGAGGAGGTTGGTTTTTCAAGGAGACCTCCTCTATTCTTTAAATACTACTATAAATTAGATTAAGACAGATAGAGAAGGGGTTAGAATTAGATACTTAGATTGTTAGAAGTTTTGTTTGGTTTGGAAGGAAGTAATTAGTTTTTCACAATCTGAAGTTAGAAAGAACTTATACGTGTATTGTTATGTCTTTGTTGCATGGAATACATATATAAAAATCATATGCATTTTGAGGAGTAAAATCTTTGAGTTTTGAATCCGTGGAGTAGTATTTCTTTGCAGATATTAATCTAAATCAAACGAATGTGGTTACCTTTCTAATGGTAGATGTTGTCATTAATCTGGAGCCCCCCTTTCTATGTGGTTCTAAAAGGATATATGTTTGAAAAGAGACTTTATTTCTCTTGCTTATTTTCTATGAAGTGTTGAATCGGTGTTTTTGAACTTTGTTTCAGTTACCTCTTGTTTACATGGTGAAGCATCTTGAAGAATAGTTTTTGTGAAATATTTGTAAATTGTTAGCCTCACATCTAAGAATGAAGTAGGCAACCTTACGTGCTTTCAGGTTAAAAGCATACCAGTTTATTTAGTTAGATTATTCCCTGAATAACTAATGGAGGGAGTTGTACCTATCAAAAATTTAGAGGGAAGTGATGCATACCACACTTACCCAACTGTTTAGTTGAACTTTTGTCTTTTGAAGAGGGTGGTAGAGCTTTGAATTAATTTAATTAGAAGAAGGACAAAATCTGTTCACTAACAACTTGTACTTGTGATGATGTACCTTAGAGATTTTCACCACAATATTTTCCAAAGCCAAAGTACGAAGACAACGTTCTTCTTTTTGTTGGCCTCTCATGGCCTTCCCCACATTCAGGTTTCCTACCCTTCTTCATGCTCAACATCTCCAATAAAATAAAGGCTGCCAAAATAATATCAATTTGTTGAAGAAGCAACAATAGACTATAAAATATAAGATATGTTTCATTGGCCCTACGACCTACAATCTAGATTTTTGAGGTCTGAATCTCTCGGCTGACCACTTGGCATTGACAAGTCCCCACTGAATAAGAATGAATTCAATAGTGCAAACAAATATAAATACATTCAAAATAATATTATAACACGTCAAAAATATGATTGCTCACCTTTAGGTCACTAGCAGTTGCCAATGCAGTGTAGTACCCCTACTCATTTGAACTTATTAGACTCATATTTTACTATTGTTTACTTTCAGTGGATACATTACCATGATGTGTTAATCAGACTTATATGACATTATTTCATGCTTTATCTGGATATGAGATGTATAATTTATTTGCAGTATTTCAGTACTTATGAATTGTGGTATTTTATGGATTATTGCTATGTACTGACACTTTACTTTATCTATGCAATGTGTAATTATATGTTGTGTGTCTACGAGTGTATTGGATGCAAGGGGATGATTTTACTTCACTCACTCCGGTGAGACAGGGAATGCTGTGATTCTCCTTCATTGGCGTGCATGTCGTGTTTTCTATATTGTATATATGCATGTGTGGTTCAGTGATGCAGGATATTGCAGGTACAAGTACCGGGTAGGTACGGGGTATCGTCTCCACCTGGCTTCACAAGTCAGAGTGTGCCTTATATTGTCCGATGGAAGTGGAGGAGGTAGTAGTTGACCCTATTTTACCCAGTTACACTCTTGTGAGTATAGTCAGTTGGTCAACCTGTCAGTTTGTTCAGCCTTCGTGTATTGTTGTTTGACTTTTTCTAAGTCTTTGCTTGGGGTTTGCTCAGTTTGTGTGATTAGTGGATTTAAATTAATTAATTAAATTTATGGAGTTATCTCATAATATGTATTTTTGAATTATGTATTTTATGCATTGAGATTATAGATTTAGTTGATTAAAAGAAGTTATTAAATTAAGTTGCAAGTTGCATGATATTAGAAATATATTTTATTTAAATTTTAGTGGAAAAATAAATTAGATTAATTTCATTTATTGTCTCCTAGAATTTTAAATAAATAAAAGAATAAATAAATGAATAAAAGAATGAATAAATGAATAAAAGAATAAATTAGAATTAAAGTATTGCTTTAATTTCTTTATTTAGAAAATTAATTAATTTGCATGAGAAAAGAAAAGAAAAAAATGATTTTTACTTATTGCATGTTAACTTATTCCTTTGTTAGAAAATTAGAAAAGAAAATAAAATTGCTTTTATTACAAAAAATTAAATATTAGGTTTTTTTTGGAAAAAATATATTCAACCTAGAATTTTAGTTTAAAAAGGGGAATATGTCTTTTATTTTGGGAGTCAAGGGAAAGAGTTAGGGATTTAGGTGAAGAGAAATTATTTGAAAGCTTGTTGAAGGATTGATTCTCTCCTACAAATTTCTTCCAGGAAAGCTATACCAGGTTGGGTGGCTTATTTTGATTGTTTGTTTTAAAGAAAATATTTCTATTTCTTCCCTCTTTCTGAATGATGTGTGTGTTAAAATGTTTGTCAAATCTAAAAATCATGTCTGATTATTTCTTGTTCTTAGCTAAAGTCCATTCCTGAAATTAGTTCTATTTTATAGAAAGAAGTTATTTCCTGGGTGTTTATAGATTAAAATTTTGAAAAGATTGGGAAAAGTTAATATGGAAAATTTTGCCAAGATTTGGGAGGAATGGGATTTACCAGAGAAAATATTCCCTCTTGTTTGATTTTTGTTTCAATATTTGGCTATGGCAGTCCTTTTTAATATTTGTGTATCTTTGTGAAATTATTAGTTACTATAGAAATAAATTTAATTATTAATTAAATTTATTGGATTATTAAAAGTAAGGGAAAATTGTTTTATTATATTATTCTAGAGAAAATATGTATCTAGAATTAAATTGTATTGGAAATAAATTTTATTTTCAATAAAATTTAAGATTTTTAGGTTATTGAATCTTTAAATAAATAAAAAAATTCACCCTTTAGTTGCCTAGTTGTGTTGTTTTCCTTTAGGGTTCTTGGCAGGGCACTACATTTGGTATCAGAGCCCAAGTTTCAACACTAGGTACTCTGGGTTTATAGTGAGCCTTTCAGTTGACCTTTTTACTTAGGTCTTAATGTTTGTTTTTCTCTTGTCTTATCCTTGCCGTAGATCTAAACCATTTTCTCTTTTTTGGTGCTAGGTCATGGATAGGAAAGCTAAGGGAGGTGGTCATATAGGTGGCCGCAAGGGAGGCAGAGGTGGAGGACGGGGTCATGGTTCTGACCATCACAGTCCTTCACCACCACCCACTCATGTGAGTGTTGAGTCAGAACAGTCAGTTCATCAAGATCCTCAGCATGCAGGAGAGGAGGTTCCCAAAAGGGAAGAGCTGAGATAGATGTTTCAGGAGGTTCTGGCTAGGTTAGGCCAGAAGCCTGAGTTTGATCAGCCTATTCATGCTCAGGTTGAGGAGCCGCATCAGTAGGTTCCAAAGGAGAGAGAGAGAGAGAGATTCCAAAGGAGAGAGAGAGAGAGAGAGAGAGAGAGAGAGAGAGAGAGAGAGAGAGAGAGAGAGAGAGAGAGAGATTCCAGCTGACTGAGATCCACCTTCTTTGGGTCACATAAAGGACTTGATGAGGTCCAACCCTCCTTACTTTGATGGTATGGGTACTGATCTCGAGGCAGAGACCTGGCTCATCGGTTTGGACCAGTGTTTCGCTATGTTTCCATATAGTAGAAACACCAAGGCGAGATGTGCTATTATGTGTCTCAATAGTTTTGCTTCGATCTGGTGGAGATTAGAGGAGGAGAAGATCGGTGTATTAATTAACACCGTAACATGGGAGCTATTTCTGGAGAGATTCAAGGTACGATTTCTCTCACTCCAGTGGAGGTAGACTCGGGCAGATGAGTTCTACGCCTTGTGTCAATATGGTATGAGAGTAGACCAGTATGAGCACAGGTCTATGAGCTCAAATAGTATGTCGGGATTGGTAATGATGAGGCTATGCTTGTTCAACACTTCTTGAGAGGTTTGAATGACCGCATCAGTGGAGGAGTGAGGGTGTTTGAGCCACCTTTACTTGAGATAGTCGTGGTGAAAGCCAGATTGGTTGAGCTGAACCTTAGCCGTGCACTTGGTGGTCAGTCAGGTGTACAGATAGAGAGTGCACCTTCTAGTGGGAATAGAGCTCGGGGAAATCAGTCCTAGTCAGCTGCACTGTTTAGGACTCCTCAAGCACCCGCTAGGGGTGGACAATAGCAACAGCAAAAATGGTCGAAACTGAAACAATTCCAGGGCCAACAAGGTGGCAACTCTCAGTATAGGAAAAACAGGAACTGGCAGAGGGGCAAATAGGACCCTACAGGGTAGTCCTCACAGAGTGCATCTCATGCCCCTAGCCAAGGAAGTTTCCAATAGTCTAGTGGGCCAATAGGTAATAGAGGAGCTTGCTTCTCTTGTGGGCAGTTTGGTCACAGAGCCGCGCAGTGCCCTCAGCATTTCCATAATATAGGTAGTCAGAGGCCAGCAACATCAGAGCCTACAGTGGGAGATGCAAGGAGATCCCATAAAGTGTTTGTAGCAGTGGATGACCGCCAAGCTGATCATCAGGGTACAGTTATTGAGGTAGCATGTATGTTACATGGAATCCCTATCTCTGTACTTTTTGATTCTGGTGCTTCAGATTCTTTCATTTCTTCATCCATTGTGGAGTGGTATGGACTCGCGTTTTCTAAGCAAGCGAATAGGTGGCAAGTAGAGTTGGCTACAGGTGTCTGTGTCTCTGTAGATGCCTTTATTCCTAGTTGTGAGTTGGACCTAGGAACCATAGTTACCTCAGTTGACCTTCGAGTCATTCCTTTGGGTTCTTATGGAGTTGTGTTGGGGATGGATTGGCTATCATATCACAGCGCTCACGTAGATTGTCGCAAAAAGACAGTGGAGTGTTTAGATGACCTTGGCAGAGAAGTGGAGATTGTTGGAGTTCAAAGACCAAAATCCCTACGTATGATTTCCACTATGCAACTTAAGCGATGCATGCATAGAGGGTGTCAGCTTTTTGCAGTTACTCTTAAGGATTTGGATAAGTCAGAGAGTTGAGAAATCACTCTTGATAGTCACCCTATTCTTCGAGAGTATGCTGATATGTTTCCATTGGATATTTCTGGTATGCCTCCGAAGCGAGATATAGACTTTCGCATTGATTTGGTTACTGGTGCAAAACCTATTTCGAGAGCTGCATGTCGGATGACTACTCAGGAGTTGAGTGAGTTGAAGTTGCAGATAGAGAAATTGTTGGCCAAGGGATTCATTCATCCTAGTGTTTCCCCTTGGGGTGCGCCTGTTATCTTTGTTAAGAAGAAAGATGGTTCTCTTCGGTTATGCATTGATTACCGACAGCTGAATAAGGTAACCATTCGGAATCGATATCCATTGCCTCGTATAGATGACCTTTTTTATCAGGTTAAGGGAGCCAAGGTGTTCTCTAAGATTGATCTGAATCTGGGTATCATTAGTTGCGCATTCATGATGTAGATATTTAGAAGACAACATTTCGTACTCGTTATGGTCACTATGAGTTCACAGTGGTGCCATTTGGGTTGACGAATGTGTCTTCAGTTTTCATGAGTCTCATGAATGGGGGTTTTCACACCTACCTAGATCACTTTGTCATTGTATTCTTGGATGACATTTGATTTATTTTAGAACTATGGAAGAGCATGAGGGTCACTTACATCTAGTATTGCAGTGCTTGAGGGAGAATCAACTTTATGCTAATTTGGCAAAGTGTGACTTCTTCCAGTCTAAGGTGAACTATCTTGGTCATGTGGTTTTGGGAGAAGGTATATCCGTGGATCCTTCAAAGATCCAAGCCATTGTTGAGTGGCCAGTGCTGACTAACGTTTCAGAAGTTAGGAGTTTTATGGGTTTGGCCAGATATTACCGTCGCTTTGTTGAAGGCTTTTCCCAGATAGGACACCCGATTACTTCTCTTCAGAGAAAAGGGAAGAAGTTTTTTTGGTTAGAATAGCATGAGGCAAATTTTCAGACCTTGAAGGAATTCCTTGTTAGTACTCTAATTTTGGCAGTTCCTGATCCATCTAGAGATTTTATGGTATGCACAGATGCCTCTTTGGAAGGTATAGGTGCAGTGCTTATGCAGGATGGACGAGTGGTTGCTTATGAGTCTTGCAAACTCAAGAACCACGAGTTGAACTATCTAGTTCACAATTTAGAGTTGGTAGCTGTATTTCATGCTTTGGTTAGATGGCAACATTTCCTATTAGGGCGTCGGTTTGAGCTACATAGTGATCACTGCAATCTGCAGTATATATTCACGCAGCCAAACTTGAATGCTCGAAAGCGGAGATGGATGGAATTCTTCTACGAGTATTATTTTGAGGTTTGTTATATTCAGGGGAAAGAGAACATGGTGGGAGATGCTTTGGGTCATAGGCGGCATGAAGTTTTAGCATTGTCTCTTGGAGTAGACTTGAGAGAGAGAATTCTTGGAGCTCTTCCTCAAGATACTTGGTATCAAGATGTTAGAGATGTGATAGAGTCTAGAAGGCCTTTAGAGGGTAGATTTTATGGATATAACCTTGAAGCAGATGGACTTCTTCGCCACCTTGGACGGATCTATGTACCTCCTTTGGAGGGTCTTCGTGTTTTGATCATGACTGAGGCCCATCGTGAACCTTATTCGGCACATCTAGGTGTCAAGAAGATGCACGCAAATCTTAGACAGATTTATCATTGGGCTGGTATGAAACGCGGCATTGCTGATTTTGTGTTGAAGTGTTTAGAGTGTCAGCAGGTGAAGGAAGAGCATCAACACCCGACAGGGATTTTACAACCTAAGTTGGTACTGGATTGGAAATGGGATATCATTTCCATGGATTTTATTGTTGGGTTTCCTGTCTCTTCACGTCGTCATGATTCTATCATGGTCATTGTTGACAGATTGACTAAGGTTGCTCATTTTGTTCCTATTCGAGCTTCCTATATAGTAGCAGTGGTGGCACGAGTCTTCTTGGAAGATGTAGTGAGATTGCATGGGATTCTGAGGCAGATCATCTCTGATAGAGATCCTGTCTTTACCTCAGCATTATGGATCTCACTTCAGCATGCTTTAGGGACTCAGTTGAACTTTAGTTCAACTTATCACCCAGAGATAGGTGGTCAAACCAAGCGAGTGAATTGAGTTTTGGAGAACATGCTTCGCATGTATGTTATGGACTAGCAATCACGCTAGGAGGATTATATCTATCTAGTGGAGTTTGCTTATAACAATGGATATCATAGCTCCATAGGTATGTCCCCCTTTCAGGCATTGTATGGTCATCCTTTCCGCACTCCTTTGAGTTGGGATCAGCTAGAGGACAGGGTGCTTATAGGACTGGATATTCTTCAGGAGATGGAACAGTAGGTAGAGCAGATTTGTGAGCATTTGGTAGCTGCACATGATAGGCAGAAGAGTATGCAGATGCTCATAGGATAGATCGTCAGTTTTCTATTGGTGACCGTGTGTTCTTGAGAGTGTGTCCGTGTAAGAGTCTGATCCGTTATGGAAAGGGTTCTCAGTTGCCGGCTCGATTTCTTGGCCCTTTTGAGATCCTTGAGAGGATAGGACATGTTGCCTACAATCTTGCCTTGCCACCGAGTCTATCCCATATCCACAATGTCTTTCATGTTTCAGTTCTTCGACCTTATCATCCTGATGTGACACATGTTCTTGATTGGAACTCTTTGCAAGTCGAGGACGGGAAACTTTCCATGGAGCCCGTGCGCATTCTTCAGCATCGGGATTTTATCCTCAGGGGTCGCACCATCAACCAGGTAAGGGTCCTATGGGACCCAAATGATGAGACCTCGGCGACTTGGGAGGATGCAGCGAAGATGAGAGAGTTGTATTCTTATTTGTTTTAGGCTTTCAGGAGTAAGCCTAGTTTTGGGGGGGGAGAATGTAGCACCCCTACTCGTTTGAACTTATTAGACTCATATTTTACTATTGTTTACTTTTAGTGGATACATTATCATGATGTGTTATTCAGACTTATATGACATTATTTCATGTTTTATCTAGATATGAGATGCATAATTTATTTGCAGTATTTCAATACTTGTGAATTATGGTATTTTATGGATTATTGATATGTATTGACACTTTACTTTATCTATGCAATGTGTAATTATATGTTGTGTGTCTGCGAGTGTATTGGATGCAAGGGGACGATTTTCCTTCACTCACTCCGGTGAGACAAGAAACGTCGCGATTCTCCTTCATCGGTGTGCATGCCATGTTTTCTATATTATATATATGCATGTGTGGTTCGGTGATGTAGGATATTGCAGGTACAAGTACCGGGTAGGTACGGGGTATCGTCTCAACCTGGCTTCACAGGTCTGAGCATGTCTTATATTGTTCGATGGAAGTGGAGGAGGTAGTACTTGACCCTATTTTACCCAGTTACACTCTTGTGAGTGTAGTCAATTGGTCGTCCTGTTAGTTTGTTCGACCTTCATGTATTGTCGTTTGACTTTTTCTAAGTCTTTGCTTGGGTTTTGCTCAGTTTGTGTGTTTAGTGGATTTAAATTAATTAATTAAATATATGGAGTTATCTCATAGTTGGTATTTTTGAATTATGTATTTTATGCATTGAGAATATAAATTTAGTTAATTAAAAGAAGTTATTAAATTAAGTTGCAAGTTGCGTGATATTAGAAATATCTTTTATTTAAATTTTAGTGGAAAAATAAATTAGATTAATTTCATTTATTGTCTCCTAGAATTTTAAATAAATAAAAGAATAAATAAATGAATAAAAGAATAAATTAGAATTAAAGTATTGCTTTAATTTCTTTATTTACAAAATTAATTAATTTGCATGAGAAAGGAAAATTAAAAAATGATTTTTACTTATTGCATGTTAACTTATTCCTTTGTTAGAAAATTAGAAAAGAAAATAAAATTGCTTTTATTACAAAAAATTAAATATTAGGATTTTTTGGGGAAAAATATATTCAACCTAGAATTTTAGTTTAAAAAGGGGAATATGTCTTTTATTTTGGGAGTCAAGGGAAAGAGTTAGGGATTTAGGTGAAGAGAAATTATTTGAAAGCTTGTTGAAGGATTGATTCTCTCCTACAAATTTCTTCCAGGAAAGCTATACCAAGTTGGGTGGCTTCTTTTGATTGTTTTAAAGAAAATATTTCTATTTCTTCCCTCTTTCTGAATGATGTGTCTGTTAAAATGTTTGTCAAATCTAAAAATCTTGTCTGATTATTTCTTGTTCTTGGCTAAAGTCCATTCCTGAAATTGGTTCTACTTTATGGAAAGAAGTTATTTCCTGGGTGTTTATAGATTAAAATTTTGAAAAGATTGGGAAAAGTTAATATTGCAAATTTTGCCAAGATTTTTATTGTGCATGAAAATTGCAAGATTTGGGAGGAATGGGATTTACCAGAGAAAATATTCCCTCTTGTTTGATTTTTGTTTCGATATTTGGCTATGGCAGTCCTTTTTTTTTTTTTTGATCGATAAAAGGCCGAAGCCAAAATTTATTTATTTTATAAAAATATTACATCTCCATTCAGTGTGGGCACCGATAGGAAAGAATGGAGATAAGAAAACCTCCGGTCTAGCCCAGATCCCTTATGGGATCAGATATTATAAACAACTGTAAATTTTTACAAATCCTCATCTGAGGATGGAGGCTGTCTTATTTAGACATTTTAGTTTCTTTCTGTACATAAAATCTTGCAACACTTTTCCAGTTGGATCCATCTTCACAAATTTGGCGAATCCACTAATACTTCGAGCTTTAACTTTTGTCCTGTATCCCAAATCTGCAAAACCTTATTGCAACTTACTTTGCCAGACTGTTAGAAGCATAGTAAACATAATAATTTGCAACAATCATTCAATGAATAATAGTATCTTTTCTTTTTATGTAAGAGGATTATAGCCTGGATATCCCTTAGCTTGAAACCATCTTAACCTTTTGGGTTTCAATTTAAGAGATTATCCAGGCTACAATTCTACCTACACTAATGAAAAGGATCAATTTCTATCAGTTCCTTAATTACTTTTAACTATGCAGACATCTGATTCTCCAAAACATAAATATATTCATATGCATATGTATGTATATTTATATGCCAATATGCGAAATAATCTATCATTGAGTCTGCCAGGATCATGAGTATATACAGATGCACACAGAAATATATATGCCTGGAGAAAGGAGTGAAACAACAAAAGAGCAAAGGGACTGTCCAGAGTCTTATCATAAATAGAACCTTCTAAATATCTGTATCCATGACTAAGCCTGGACTTTCCTCTACTTCCCTCCTTAAAACCTCTACAAAAAAACATGCCACCCATTCCTCAGTAGTTTGTAAGAACCCGAATGAACCCCACACGGTAGAGAAAGGGTATCTCAAAATCCAAGATAAGTCAAATGCTATGATATTCTGTAAAATCCTCTTCTGTCATACAACCAACGAGACAGAAACCAGAGATATCTATCCCAATTTTAACACAGGGCTTATATCCTATGTTAAAATTATTACCAACACTAACCGATACATAGAATCTTGAATACCAAATATCTAAAAAAACCAGTAACCTTAGCACGAAGACACATAGCCTGGCAGACCCTTATTGTCATTAGAAGACATGATATATTCCTTATTGAAGTCTATACCCTCGCTGCCCGGGACAATCTTAACTCAGACTACTTGCACTGGAGGGGAAACCTGCATGTGCCAGAGTAGAAATACCAGACTTCTACCAATCTCCTCTCTACACGCCTGAAATGCCCCTTTCACCCACACACAGAATTGGGTGTCTAGGGACAGGTGAGGAGAGATATAAACAAGCATATATGAAGGTTCAGATATGGATGGATATGAATATATATTTATATATATATATACATACTCAAATACATATAGTTCCTGTATATATATATATGTATATATGTGTGTGTAATTGTGTATGTTTCTATTTACACCCACACACACACACACACACACACACACACACATATATATATATATATGAGTATATATATATATGTATATATATATGATTGTATATATATACATATATCTATATATATGAATATATATATATATATATGTATATATTTATATATATATGAATACATCATATAGCATGAATCAATCCGATGATAAATACATATGGGATTATCTATAAATATATACATATATATATATATATGTGAGTATATATATATATATATATATATATATATCTGAATCTTAGTATACCAAAATGCTGATATAAGGAAATGGTGACCGCACTTCCTAGAACTTATAAATGAGGGACTTGGAGAGGACTTGGAGAGGAGTGATATGAAGGGGTGACACGGCCATCACCTAAAATTAATCCGAGGGTGTACCCTTCCTAAAGACATACGAATTACCATCTGCCCCTAAATTGGCTAACTTGTCTGCTATAGAATTCCCTTCCCTATAAATATGTTTAACCGAAGTTTCCTCAAAGTATTTGATCAAATCTAGAATTCTTTTTAATTCCGCTTTCAATTTCCAGTTTGACACTTCCCTAGTCCTGACTGCATTTATAGTTAACGTCGAATCCCCTTCAATTTCCAGATATTTAATCTTGAGTGATTTAGCTATAATCAATCCCTCCCGCAACGCTGAAAACTCAGCCATGTTATTTGAAGCCACACCTATAGGCTTATTAATGCTAGCTATTAGTACTCCATTATCTTGGTGAATAGCACACCCTATACCTACTACACCAGGGTTCCCTCGGGAAGCACCATCAAAGTTTATCTTAGCCCAACCCTTTCGAGGGGGAGCCCATTTTGTTAGCTTCCTATCTATCTCAGCCTGTTTACCTCCACTCCCAATAAACGGGGGAATTATCAAACCCATCCATTTAGATCGAAGTACCTCATCCCATCTGGTTAAATTAATAGACTTTTCCTGTGTATGTCTTAGTCTATTATTGACTTTTTCCACAATTGTTACCTCGATCTTATTTAGAAGGGATTCTACCCTCAATTTTGATTCTTTAAAGATCCGCCTGTTTCTCTCCTTCCATATTTCCCATATGAGGATTGTCGGGGCAATTGTCCACACTAAGTGATATATATCCTTTGTGTGAGGAGGTTGCCAACTAATCAGCCATTCTGAAATGTCCCTAGGTCTCGGAGTCGGCCAACCAAGGCTTGAGCAAAGCCATTCCCAACATCTCTGACTGAAACTACAATTAAGAAGCAGGTGATCCGCATTTTCTTCCTCTGATTCGCATAGAGGGCATCTCGATGGTCCCATGAATCCTAATTTTGAGAACCAATCTGAGGTAAGAATCCTTTTTTAGAAAGCTGCCCATGAGAAGATACCAGCTTTGGGTATACCAACGTTATTCCAGCATAGGCTAATCAGAATATTAGGATTGGTTGCAGCTCGTCTGAGTTTTAAAAGTGAGTATCCTTCTTTGGCTTTATAAATGCCCAAAGCACTACCCGCCCATATTATCCTGTCTTTCCCACTATGTAATGATAGATGCCTATGCCTCAAATTATTCCAGAGGATCTCCTTGTCTGCATTTGACAAGTTCATCTCATCAAGGGGTTTCCACTCCCAACCCAAAGCGGGGTCATTGGAGATAAGCTTGATATAATCCTTAACATACCTGCCCCTGATTGATTTGCAATGTTCTATACCTTCTTCGCTTATTCCTATTTTGTCTAGGGCTGAATATCCCCCCCAAGAGTCTTCCCAGAACAGTGCCTCAGATCCTTCCGCAATATCCCATGTTAGATAATCCTTGATCACCTCTCTACATTCTAGCATAAAATTCCAGACTTTGGATCCCTTGGGTAGTATTTCTATCCTCAGTATACTATCAAGGTTGGAATTAGTGAGATATTTAGCTTTGAGGATCCTTACCCATTTAAGATCTGGTTCTGAGTACATTTTCCAGACTAACTTCGCCCCCAGAGCCATGTTTTGTACCCCCAAATCTTTGATGCCAACTCCCCCTATACTGATAGGTTGGCTAATTTTATCCCAAGAAATTAAAGCAAATTTCTTTTTGTCTGAATTCATATTCCAAAAGAACTTCCTCATCTTTTTTACCATTTCTAGTTGAGCTCCTTTAGGTAATTGCTGGCAGGACATTTGATATATCGGAATAGCCGCCATAACAACTTTTAGTAATGTAATCCTCCCAGCCGAAGAGAGGCATTTGTTCTTCCAAGAATTCAACCTGAGATCCATCTTTTCAAGGATTCCTTTCCATAATGAATTAATATTGTTTCCCTTATCCATCGGAATCCCTAAATATTTACAAGGAAGTTTGCCTTTATCAAACCCTAAGATATTACAAATATCTGTCTCTATGTTTTGCGAAGTGTTGAAGAAGAAGATTTCCGATTTATTCTTGTTCACTTCCTGACCAGAAGCTAATGCATAAATGTCAAGAATCCTTTTGAAAGCCATGGCTTCAGTCCTATTCGCACATCCCATCAGCATTGTGTCATCAGCAAACTGCTGGTGGGTTATGGCCTCCATTCCATTCATAATTTTAATACCTTTAATAATCTGATTCATACAAGCACAAGAAATGATTCTCCCAAGGCCCTCTGCCATTATGATAAATAAGAAAGGGGATAAAGGATCTCCTTGTCTAATCCCTCTAGATATCTGGAAGAAGCCCGCTGGGGAACCATTTATAAGTAATGATACCCTGGGAGATGAGATGCATTCGAATATTAAATTGATCCATTGTTTAGAAAAACCAAAGGATTCTAAACATTTACACAGAAATCTCCAGTCGACTTTATCATATGTCTTCTTAATGTCTAATTTGATCATCATAGCAGCTGATCGATTCTGATGTAACGAGTGCATGACTTCTTGAGCAATAATAATGCCATCAAAGATAGATCTACCTGGAACGAATCCGGTCTGTTCCTCTGAAATTATGCCAGGGAGGATGCCTTTCAATCTATTCGCTAAAATTTTAGTAAAAAGTTTGTAAATTGTGTTACATAAGAAAATAGGTCGGAAGTCTTCAAAATTTCTTGATTCCTCCTTCTTTGGAATCAAAGTAATGAAGGTATTGTTGATCTCCCTTAAAATACTTCCAGAGTTTCTAACAGCTTCCAATGCTTCCACTACCTCCTTACCAATAATGTGCCAGCATTTTTGAAAAAAGCAAGCGGGAAAACCATCGGGGCCGGGTGCTTTATCAGGGTTAAGTTGCCCCAATGCTAATTTTACTTCTGATTCTGTAAATTTGTCGCTAAGCGCTTTGTTTTGGTTTTTAGTTATGATCTTAGGAATATTCCTAAGCAAAGTTAAATTGGCGTCTTTAAGGGATGATTCCGAACTGAACAGGGTTTTAAAATGGTTCACCGCTTCTGTAGTTATGTCCTTTTGATCTTCCAGTAGTATACCATTATTACTCATGATCTTGTGAATACTATTAGTGTTCCTCCTATTTTTTGTACTGTTGTGAAAGAACTTAGTATTCCTATCCCCATTTTGAAGCCAATTCTCTCTAGACTTCTATTTCCAAAATATTTCTTCTTTTTTTAACGTATCCTCATATTTCCCGAGAAGCTCCTTTTCTTTGAGGAAGCTATCCTGATCCATTCCTAGTCTAAACACTTTTTCATTTAGGTCTGCGATTTCTTTTTCTAATGAAATTTTGGTTTCAAAAATGTTACCGAAAACTTCACTATTCCATTTCAGTAACTTGCTTTTGAGATGTTTTAGTTTATTTACAAGGCAAAACATCTTTGATCCCTGAAAATTTACCTCAGACCACCACCTGGAGACGAGATCATAGAAATCCAGATTTTGCATCCACATTTTTTCAAACTTAAAGGGGCAACACCTCAGTGTAGCCTCTCCCTCTATGTTGAGGATGACAGGATAATGGTCAGATCCTGAAGATGGGAGTAACGAAGCTGAGAGGTTAACCGCTAGATCACTCAAGTTCCCTCTAAAAAGGAATCTATCTAATCTCTCAGCGATTTGTGTAAAGCCTGATCTTCTATTGTACCAGGTATACACACCATTACTAGTTTCTATATCTATCAGATTGTTATGAGCAACCCACTCTCTAAAGTCTTTTAAGGACTGCGGTTCCCTTCGAATACCACCCTTTTTTTCTGATAAATTTAGGATAGCATTGAAGTCCCCTCCTAGAATAACAGGGGAAGAGGTATCTAGCCCCATCATAAATGAGATTTCCGACCAAACTCTGTGCTTTCCTGCATCCGGGGTCGGGCCATAAATGTTTATTAGGGTAAATGTGAGATTGCTGTGTTTGCTTATTACCTTTCCCAATAGCCAATTTCTATTTCCTGCTATAGGACAAAATAATATACTACGCGGATTCCAAATGATTCCAATACCACCAGAAGCTCCCCTGGCTTCCACAAATTCACAGCTAAGAAGACCTAATTTCCTTTTAAAAGCCTCAGCTTCTACCTGGGCTAATTTAGTTTCTTGTATGAGAACGATGTCATGTTTCCATTTTATAATGTTGCGTCTAATTAGACGCTGTTTGTTAGGGGAATTCATGCCCCTAACATTCCATGAAGAGATTTTCATTGGGCCGTGGGAAGGCCCTTCCCCTTCCCAGCATCAAAGAAGGCTGTTAATTTGCCTTGGTCTTTTGCATTTCCATCCTGCAATCTTAATTCGCTCAAAGATTTTCTGCCTCTACTTTTAGCTTCTCTAGCGCAGTCAGGAAAGTTTTTCCCGTCATATATGTTTTTTATCCCTAAGGTTTGCTGAGGAACTATCACTCCCTCTCCATCATCCTCTCCCAGCTGGGACTGAGCTACTGTGTAGTCATTGACAGGAAGAGGTATGATATCTCCTACCCTATTCTCATTATTTTCTTCCTCATCCATAGAAGCCAAGAGCTCCTGAATTAGAAACCTCTTCTCAGCTTCCTCTTCCAGAGAAAGATTTTCAATTACATTATTATTGAATACCTCTAGAGCTGCAGCCATTCTAGAAGACATTTCTTCTTGATCTGCCTCATTATCTTGTCCCAAGTTTTCGACTGACTTTGTTTCAGATGGAAATTTCAACGAATCCACCGAATCGGAAATTCTTTTTGACATCTCCACTAAGGCTTCTTCTTTTATAGAATTTGCCTCATCTATTATTTTATCCAGATCACTAATATTACTGGAGTTATTGTGTTTATTTTCATCTATGTTAGCCACTGGAGGGAAATTAGCATGTACAGGGGATGAATTTGATGTGATTTTTTCATACTGATCTGAAAGAGGGTTTTCCTTTTGATCGATACTTTTAACCAGTACTGGGCATGTTTTCAGCCATATATCAGTTTCATTTATAACCCCATCATAGAAGGTGGGATGAATGCTCCATTCCCCCCTGTTTGATACTAGCATGGTGGGTTCTAAGTCCGGGGAATTAATGTCAGATTCTACTAAGATTTTGATGTTCTTGTTTAAAACCTTTCTTTCTAATCCTTCACAGCCCAAAAAAGACCCAAAATGTTCCCCTATGTATTCTAAGATTTTAAAATCCAAATATTCGACTGGTAATGTGCCCAGATTAATCCATCTTGGGCATTTATTTAAATTCTGTGAGTGTGGGTCAAAATTCGGCATCCATTCACATCGAAAAAAACCATAGCCTTTATACAATTTTACCTTACCATGGAGAATGTCATTCCTTGTATTTTGATTATCACACAGAATTGCAAGAAAATTATTTTCCAGGATAGTGATACTTACCTGTCCCAGATATAGGGCCATCCACCAATCGATAATCTTTTTTGAATCTTCTCCAAATCCTGTCCATTTTGCAAAAACCCCACACTTGCTATATAAATTGAATTAGGGTTCCATCAAATTAGCCGGGATATTACATATTCGCCTTTGCCTTATTTTAGGTTTTGGCTCAAAAATTCTAACTTTCCCGAGCGGCACCAGATTAGCCCCAGATGCCGGAGATTGATTTGTGGCTGTGTGTTTGAGCCTATCGAAGTTTAAAGATATATCTCTTTGTTTGCCCATCTTCTTCTTGGATTTTTTTGAGCGAAAGACTTGCCAATTTCCGTCGGAGGGTAGCGACTTGGCTTCGGCATTTTTTGCCCTAATTACATCATTTTTCCCAAAATCGCCCGCTCTGTAAACCGAATCCCGCCTTTCGTTTGAAATTGTAATGTCTCTTGCAGGGTTTTTCTTACATGGCAGACTGAAGACAGAGATACTCCTCGGGCATGTGGCAAACACTTGTCTGCACCCCCCCGTCGAAAACCTTGACAAGTTCGCTGTATAATAATTTCGCATTTTCGCCAAATAGCAAGGCTATGGCAGTCCTTTTTAACATTTGTGTATCTTTGTGAAATTATTAGTTACTATAAAAATAAATTTAATTATTAATTAAATTTATTGGGTTATTAAAAGTAAGGGAAAAATATTTTATTATATTATTTTGGAAAAAATATGTATCTAGAAATAAAATGTATTGGAAATAAATTTTATTGAAAATAAAATTTAAGATTTTTAGGTTATTGAATCTTTAAAAAAAATAAAAATCACCCTTTAGTTGCCTAGTTGTGTTGTTTTCCTTTAGGGTTCCTGGTGGGGCATTACATGCAGTCAACAACAATAATTTTTCTTGGTCTGAAACTTTGCTACTGATAAGAATTCAAAGCCTAGAACCTAGCAAATTGTGTAGAGATGGATCTGATCTTTGAATGTATTTATGCCAATCCTTATATGGCAAATTCTGCAGGAATTTTATATGGTATACAAATATTTGGTGAATCTCGCGTAACTATAACACGACTTATATAATTTTTGAGGCGATTATGGGTCGTCCAAATAATTGGCAAATACAATATAGTTGGCGAAAGTTGGGGTGAATGGAGACACACGTCGGCAAAATGTCAGGCGAATTGGGTCCTCCTGGCTAACAAATTTTCATATGCCTATAGGCGAATTATGGTCATCTATTAGGGCAACCTCGGAGAGTGTAGGCGAAAAAATTAAATTTACCGTGTGTCCATCATATATTGGATTGGTGAAATCCTCACATAGAAACATTTAATTACATAAGACATATGGCGATCGGGTCATGAATTTGACGGAAATTGATAATGTTCTGGCGACATGGCCAGCCCCAATCGGTACAAAATATTCGTCATTTCCCAGGTTGCTGATGTGAAAATTTTTCCATTGGTAAATATTCACCACTAAAGAAATCTCTGGCGTGGTGCCATGGTCCCTCTACTTTTTAGTGATCTTTAGCAGGTTGCAGCTTTAGGATCTCAGATTTGTAGTGTCTCAATTGTAGCCTCCTGTTTGCAAAAAAAGGGCAATGTCGTGGCACCCTGGTCCAGGTCTATTTTGTTCAATTTGCAGCGTCAGGTACACATCTAGAATCCTCCCCCTTTCATGTTTTCAGTATCTTAGTTTCAGATCTGCAAGTTTGTGCAATTTCGATTTCATTTATGCTTCATTCTTTATCTCCTAGTCTAGTTGATCATTCAAACCCTAGTTTTTCTCATCATTTGCAACAAGAGGAATAGAAACCCTAAGAGTTAATCCTTGGCTCTCTTTTTCTCACAAGAATTAGCCAAAGTGATCTATCTCCCTAGGCTCTTTCGAATTCCCAATGTGTTGGCAAAAGTGGGTTTAGGTCCTAGTCACCCAATCTTGTTTTCCCGTCGCCACAGTACTTAAGCTTGGATGAAATGGCTAAGGCTTGGGAGCCTCATTTCCCTCCTTTTTACATGTTTTTTTCTTCCAATCACAAGTGTCATTAGGATAGTTTTTCAACTTCATCGCGTCATTAGGTTTACACGTTATCAAGTATTTGTAAAATTGCCACCATAATTTCACCCATCTTCTAAGATTTCTAACCATATATATTTTTATATTTGAACAAAATTAACATATTAATTCTTAATTTGTTTTACCAATATCTTCAAAGTTCTCATAGACATATGTGTACCATTTTTTTAATAAATTTTTAACTAGTCCAAATTTAAAATAAATTATATATTATTATTCTACACTTCATTCCTTACACTTAAAAAATATTGAATTTTCAATTATTTTGGTACAAGTTATGTGACATGCATGAATAGTTACCTAATTTTTAGAATGCGTCCACTTCAAAAAATCATTTAAAAAAAAAAACCTCAACAAAAAATTACAAAAAAATACACAACTTCTTGTACTCACTCTTAACTATCTTTATACCAAAGGATTTTTTAAAATACTAAATGTAACTATCACTTTTTTGACACGCACACCATACATTATGTTATGTTTTGCTGAAAAATAGGAACACTTTTATGTGCGTGAGAGATTTGACCCCCTTAATCTTATCTATTTTTTTTTTTAAATAGTATTTTGGAAAAATTTTAGAGTGCTACAATTCTTGTTCTTTTGGTATCTTCAAATTTTGAATGGACAATTCTCAAATAGCTCCTCCAAATTCAGAAAAAAAGTGGCCACTTATAACCCCCCTTTTTGTTCACCATCTTGGGGCACTTAATCTTCTTGTGATTATACTCTTCCAAAGAAACATGAATGCAACTAAAAATATCTTCTTTATAAATCACCTTGTTAGGAAAAACAAAAAATGCACCAATAGGGTCGCTTATCGCCGAAACAAATGGTTGAATCTCAACAATAGGTCTTGCTTCACTATGAATACTAATAATATTAGAATTTTCCATTAGAAAAGATCACAAACAAGATAAATACCTTCATTGATTTCCTTCACACCTCTTTGCACTCTGCAGTTCATCGATCGCATTTGCACGAATGAATTTTGAATAAGCAATATATAATCATCATCTAGGGTTTGTTCAAAAAGTCGATACATTGTTTACCTCAAGTCACTGAAATAGTTATGGCTCATGAATTTCACTTAGAATCCATAGGAAATTTCTTCCAAACATGTGTCATGCTGAGAACAACTCAACACCACACCAAGAGAAGACAAAAAATATGCATTAAGCTCTCCTCCTCAAACACAACTGTGTGAGCTAGTTACCAGAAGAAGTGTCTGAACCCACATAAGGTGTGGATCCATCCTCAATCTTCTCTTCAGTCTTACCATCTGATTTATTCACCCAAGTCATCTCCATCTTCTCCTTCTCTTCATTGATATCAATTTTCTTTTTCAAATCATTAGGTTTCTTAGTTTTTTTTTTTGCAATGTCTCGCAATGTGTCCCGATCTATTACAATTGTAGCATATCGGACCTCTTTGAGGTTCACTACTATTCATTTTATCATTTTTGAATCTCCAATTTGTTTTGTAATTAACAACTTTGTGCCCATAGGCTTTGCATATTTGAATACTTCTGCTAATATTTGAATTTTTATTTCTATTCCAATTCAAACTACTTTTGCACTCACTTGCTTTGTGACCAAACTTATTACAGTATTGACAATTTCCATTAAAAGTGTTTTTTTATCTGATTTCTTCATTCATCAGCTCTATGTCCAAATCTATTGCATGAAAAATAGCTACCATTAAAAGATGAATACTTGGTAGGAACAAGAGGAGATCTTTAAACATTCTTCGATTTTCTGAACCTTTAGTCTGGAATTAAATTTTTTTGATCTTTGCTAGAGTTCTTCAAATTATCATCAATCTTGTCTTTTCCTTTATTCTTTTTCAAAGATTCACCTTCATCAAAGTCAAGTCCACTTTTGTCTTTACTTTGTTTTTGAGAATTGAGAAGAACAACTTACAATTCACTACCAGCTTTGACTTTTAATCCATTGTTAATTTGTTCTTTTGCAATTTTCAATTCCTCCTTGAGTTTTCCAATTTCTTCTTCAAGCTTTGAACATTCTCTAGTATTCTCATCAAACTTTTTTTCAAATTCATCAATGACCTTCTTTCCTTTATCAATCAAACTTCTTAGAAAATAAATCTTCTCAACTACCCTTTTATGTTTCTCTTCGTTATCATCTAGGTCTTGCCAATGGAAATCTCAATACGCCTTCCATGTCAACAATGTCATTTGCATCCTTCCAATTATTCTAATTGATATCATCCATGTCATTCAATTATTTTTCAAATTTAGTGTTCAAAATCCAAGATCTACCTCAATAGTTAAGTTGTCTCTTTAGGAACCAAAGCTCTAATACCAATTGTTGAACATTATCAAAAGTTGAGAGGAGGGGGGGGTCAATCAACATACACAAAAACTTGATCTCATGAAGTTACTTGAACAATACCATTCATCCAAACACTTATGAATAAAAGTAAACAACCGAATCATCAAAAACATCCACACAAGAACACCAAGATTTTATGTGGAAAACCCAAACTGAGAAAAACCACTATCAGTAAAAGCACAAACTTGTGTCACACTTTTATAAAGGAAGTGGCCAACATAACTAAAACTATTTAAGTTCGACCACATAAAAGTGACATTTCTAAATTGAATTTTGAAATGTAGAAATATTAATGAAATTTATGTTTGTTTTTTTTAATTTTTTTTTTTAAATTGATATTTTTTTTATATATTGAAAGACAGATTTTTTATTGCTGAAAAATGCTAAAAATCAAAGGTTCTAGTTGACATCACCAAAAAAAATGAAAACAAACTTAGTTTTCCTGATTTTAATTTTACACACACACGCGCGCGCGCGCGTGCAGTGCTAAATAAAAAAAATTGATGTATATTTTTCTCGTAATAATATTTTTAAGTCCAACATAGCTGAATTTGGTAGTTTTCATTTGGCATCACCTTTTGTCTATTAAATTTATCATTATCAAGAAACAAATTATACCTTTTTGGAGAAGTTTCTCTCATCTAATGAAAAATATAGTTTGTTATTTTTTTTTAATATCATTTAATTTTTTTATAATTTCAAATCAACGTCTTCTCGAACTTAAAAAACCTACTTGCAATGTTTAAAAAATAAAACATATTAAAATTAATCAAAACATTAAAAAATAATATGTCTAGATTCTTGACTTTGAGCTCTACAAAAGGGTTTTTTCAATTTTTGTAAAAACATATTCTGTCTAAAGAAAAACACAACAGAAGTGGAAAGTTTTAGAAATGTAGAGAAAATGGTGAATTGGCTACCACATCACATACACATAAACATGTTCAGCTGAAATAGGTTTGACCGAACTAATTTCAACCAAAATTATTGTGCCATTAAGGCACCACGTGGCCACCACATAGGTTCGGTCGAACTTATTTAGTTGGCCTTAAGTGCAACACAACAATGTGCTTTCACCCATTTACTATTTACAATGAATAAGGCTTCCTGCCAAAAGAGCTTACTGCTCCAAACTTGCAGACTAAGGCACACAACCATAGGCAAGATACAAAACAAGGACTCACATAACTGAAGATCACTTCTTCATGGCAAGATACAATACAATTATCCAAATATAATGATAATAGACTGAACTATATACAAAATAGCATCTGCCAAAATGTGGATAACAAATCACAATTTTATACTCATCTATCTGATCTACACAACTTTTGGACCACTGCTACACATAATATTCGCACTACAATCATCATACCATATTACACCATATCATTTCTCTCTCATAAACGCAATTGTTCTGTTCGATATATACTAATCGAATCCACAATAATCTCTACTAGATCAACAAGAAAAGTGAAATGTGTACATAGCATCGACCCAAAATACATCATTTGGAAGGTAAAGAAGATGTGTGAGGGTTCATACCAAGTCAACACACCTTCCAATCATCAACAAAAAAAATTCACACAACCACTCAGACCAATATGCATAAACTAGTGCAAATTGATCTGCTAAATCCAAATATTCTTAACCCGAACCCCAAAACAGAATAAGCTTTCCACCATAAAAATAGTACAACACCTTAAGAATAGTAACATTTGACCTACACGATCATCTGAAGCATATTTGATACAAACATACATTCTGGATCATAGCATGGTTCACTAGAGTAATCATCAATGATAATAGCATAATTTTTCAGACCAATTAGGAAACATTAAAACTTTTGGAAACAACTTGAATCAATATCGCATATCATTTGATCAACACAACATACGTAAGAAAATATCTCTATAACATAACATCATTTAAACTAGACATTCATATCATCAACTATATTAGGAACAATAACATAGTGAGCCACACACTTTCACTGTACATCTTTTTTGATACATACTCAACACTAACACAACAATATATGCATGCCAACGTCACCAAACACAACACATGTTTGACATCAATGACAACAAAGACACTCATAAGTGCAACATGTTATATGATTATCAACATTAGAATTGTGTTCTCAAAAAAAATAAAAAATAAAATCATCATTATCCAACATTGGAAAGATGATACAACATATAGGATCTTGGTGCAACTCTAGCAACATGCCAAATAAAATAAAAATGGGAATCAAGACTTTAGATTTTAGATTTATCTGTATTCTCCTACAAATATCTCATTGTTGCCACCAAATGGTAGCTACACAAGTATCGTAGGAAAAATAAGAAACTCTTCATCATGTACAACCACATGTCCAATGAAACCCTTGAGAAATTGGTCTTTCATAACCAATGGTTATGCTTGCACAATCTCGCAAATATATTTTCTTCAAATTTAAAGAACTTAAATGATGTCTCTAAAATGTCAGTGTTAGTATATGATTTTTCCCTTGGCTCTAAACTCCATTATTTTTCAATATGAAGAACACCACCAAAATAAAAATGAAGCTTGAAGCAAATCCTACCTTTATGAGCTATTCACTATAGAAAGTTAGAAGTACACTGCAAAAAAATATGTACAATACTTAAAGCCATTCACAATGTCATGCTGATTTTGAACCATCTATGGAAGAAATGTAGTGTGAATGGAATTTGAGGAAATAAAACCATAATCTTAAAGCCAAGCTGAAAATCTTCAACAACCATTAAATATCAAACATTTGGTCTTGGGGGAACTCACGATAATAACGAGCTTGTAATTAGGATTAAATTAATGCGGCGATTAAATTTCTGCCCTTTGAATTCTACTTACAAACCATTTATTTCTCATTAAATATAATAAACGACAATTTCCTCTGCGGATTCTCTGTCTACACCTAATATTATTATTATTATTAAATTAATGTCGATTGCGATGTGTGAATCGTTGTAGAACGAGGACTTATTTTTCATTCTGACCACAAAGCATGCTTATGTCCCTATGTTTTTTAAAAGTATACTTGTATGTTTTAATTAATAATTTTAATAAAATTTATTTTATTAAAAAATTTAAGTATCAATCAACATATTTTTCTATGGAAAATTTTACATCATTTAGAAGATCGTCTTTATTATATGATGTAGGAAGAAGGTCGTCCTTGTTATATGATGTAAGATCGTTCTTGTTATATGATGTAGCATTACACGTTTCAGGTGAGAATCAAGGATTAGGAGTTCATCATTTCACCAAATTTGACGAGGGAACAATCAAAGTCTAATCTCTTATGATGTCAAGGCCTTACACTTCGACAAGATTTGATATGGGATACGCATTCAAAAACATTCAACTTCACTAATAGACCAAGAGTCTATCGATGATTAAGATATTTGAAAGCGATTCTATTTTATAAATATAATTTACTTACTATTAGGTTGATAACAAGTCATTTTCCAAAAATGATATATTTAATAAAATAATGTTAATAAAACATTAGCCATGCATATATCACAATGATTACATCATACAAAGATTTAACACAAAATTTAAGACAATATGTTAAATTAATACAAATTTATTTTAATTACCGACTTATATTTAATTATAAATATTTGTCTTTTGCGGGAGAATAAAACATCAAATTTTATATGGTATAAAAGTTGAATGAGGTCACATTGTTAAGTTTTCAAATCAATCGGTTTTGAATTAAATTTAACTATTTAAATATTGGATCATTTAATGAATTCACTTTTATCTAGAAGTGAAACCAAATAAACTCACCTAATAAACTCACCTAATTACATTTAATTAGAAGTAAATAATATTAAATTTGGGCATCTCAATTTAACTTGTTAGCATTGAAAAACGTGGAGTCAATAGAGTATCTCTTTTAAAATGTAAATAGTGTGAAACGCGTTTTGAGATCCATAAGGGCAACCTAGAATATCTAGGTGCAATATGAAAAGAGTAAATGAAGTGTAACAGTATAATTGCGATCTTACTGAATTATTATATTAATAATTTTATAATTACTAGCATAAATATTTTAATTTTATTTATTTATTTTTAATAACAGTTTCAATATAATATTTTAGTTTAATATTTTTTCATATCTTGTAGATAGATGTAATTAAGATATTTATACTAGTTTAGATATATTCGTATATTAAAATAAATTCAATATCTTTATATGCCTGTCATATATTGACCATATCATAACATTTTTGAGTTTAAATTTCTATTGCTTTCTTGTTATTTTTTAAATTTATCTAATAATTTTTCATATTGGAGATTTATCAAATGTGTGTATGTGTGTGTTATTATTATTATTATTGTATTTGTCAAGTACATTTTTTAATATTTTATGATTATTATTTTAATATGTCACCTATTTATTTGTTTGTTTGTTTTTTTGTTTTTTTTTGTTAACACAATCATGCTTATGCTTCAACACTTGTTGCCACTGTAGATTACACCTCTTGACAAAAAAATAAATAAATTATAGAGTTAACAAACAAAAAGGCAAGAAATGAAGTTCCTTTCTTGGAACTTAAGGGGCTTAAACAACCCTCAGAAGCAGTATGCTCTTAAGCAAAGCATTGTAACCAATAAGGTTGATATTATTTTAATTCAGGAAGTGAAAATGACCTATCAAAACTTTGCTTCTCTTGTGGACAATTTATGGCCTGGGGCTGCCTTCTATTATAGTGAGGCGAAAGACGCTCCGAGTGGTGTTGTGACTCTCTGGAATAAAAGTAAGTTGGATTCAACTTGGATGGGAATGTTGTAGCCTTTTCTCATAGTTTTGTTGCTATAAAGTTCACTTTGAATAACTTCTCCTGGTACTTTTTCAACATATATGCTCCCAATACTAGAAATGATCGGGACCTAGTCTTGGAGGAAATCTCTATCTTCATGGTTGATAATAAGGAGGCAACATTCATGTTCCCCGGTGACTTTAACAACCCTCTTTATCCCTCAGAGAAGTTGGGTGGTCTAACTGATTACAATGATAGCATGCTTGACTTTGTTGACTTCATTAGGAAAAATGACCTGTTAGATCTAGATCTTCAAGGGAATCCCTTCACCTAGTCTAATAACAGAAAAGGCTCTAATCTTATTCAGGTCAGGCTGGATAGATTTCTGGTCTCAGCTAAGTGGGACCTCGGCAACAATTCCTCTCTCTCAAACCTCCCTTGCACTATTTCTGACCTCCCCGATCCTCCTTTCTTGGGTTGATAGGCCGGTCTCGGGCCCCATACCCTTTAGGTATGAGATTATGTGGCACTGTCACCCGAAGTTTAAACAGTGCATCCAAAATTGGTGGAACTCCCCTGTTCAAGGTTCTGCTATGTTTAGAATCTCTAAAAAGATGGAAATAATTAAAAGGGAGGTCAGAGCTTGGAATAAATCTTCTTTTGGAGATATCTTTAAGAGAAAGAAGGAGGTTGAAACTAAACTGGACTGACTCCAGAGAATCATTGCTGAGGGGGTCACCTCTATGGATATCCACAAAGAGGAGGAACGTTGGAGACAAAAATGAAAAGACATCATGGGCCTTGAAGAGATCTATTGGAAGCAAAGATCCAGGATCCAGTGGCTAACTGAGGGGAATAGGAACACCTCCTTCTTTCATAGGTATGCTTCGAAGCATAAGAGGAGAAACACTATCCATTCCTTATTCAATGACATGAATGAAGAATTGGTGAGGACTAATGAGATTGGGCAATGGGCTTCACTTTTCTTCACTAATGCTTGCACTAATGACAGGGCGAGAGAACCTACATAATTAAGTGATAAGCTAGTCAATCTTATTCCTCGTGTCCTAAATGATGCTGACAATGAGCTGCTAATGTGTCAAGTTAACAAAGAGGAAGTTAAAGAGGCAGTTTTTGCTATGGCTGCCTATAAGGCCCCAGGCCCCGATGGCTTCCCCCCGACCTTCTGTTGGGACTCATTAAAATTGAGTCAAGTTTTGAGGCCCAATTCAAATTTTGTCTGCATGTCAGAAAAGTATCTAAATAAGTCAGTTTGAATGGCCTAGTTAGAGAGAGGGAAAGTGGAGCCAGTTGATTTTCAGAGGGTAAGGCTCAAGATTCATGTCCCACGCCTTTCATTTGGCCTATGCAGTGATCACATACCAGGCCTAGGTTCCTCAAAAATTTCTATGACATCAAATTTATTATTTAAATTTTCCTCTTAATAAGTTTGCTGTCTAAAAATTTGGTGTCCTTCATTTATTGTGGGTTTTCATAGGCATGAATCCATCTAGATCTAATCCATCTATATGAACTAGGGTTTTTCCTTTTTCTATCAAACTATCCAAAAGTGGCTGGGAGGAAACTATAACCATGTGTGGGTAATCTCTTTATAAGTTAACATATATGCATGACAAAATCAATAGGAAAATGGGAGGGATTTGTACTCTAATTATTGGATTCAAAACATTTTTTTCCAATACAATCTCTAGGAATTCAAGTAGAGGACCATTGAGATCAATTTCAACACAAATACATGGCATAAATAGTTGCATTCCTTTCCATCATGAGATGAGAGGAACCCATGGGTTTCCCAAGGATTGTTGCAATGGATTGTAGAATTTTAAGTCGCTAAAACTCCATGGGTAGTTGAAAAAGACAATACAAACAAGTATCTATTAAGGAAGCTCTTCCCCATTATCAAATCCCCAGATTACGATTTGATGTGTAAACTCACTTGACTACAAAAATAAGGGGGATACCATATTTTGATTGGCCATTCTTGAAAACCCTACAAAAAACTTCTAATCACCATAAGGATAATCTCCATTTTCCTCTCGACTTACTTAGTTTGATGAAACGAAATATCTAAGGGTAACAAGAGTTTGATTTCCATAAACTTCTAGATTAGAGTATGCTCTAAAATGTATAACATATCACCTATATTTGTCCCTTGAAAAAATATTTTTAGTATGGTGTATAAAAATCACTTTTATGGATAAAACGTGTGGACGCTCAACATGTTACTTTAGATGAACACAATTTCTACTTTCAAGAATGTCATTTTCTTAAGGTAAATAAAATTTCTACATTTTAGTTGACCTTGATGATGATACTCATCATTGCTCACACATGTATATAATTCAATTTGTGGCTACAAATGTGACTTTTTTTAAAACATTTTTTTTTTCCCTTAAAAATTTTCTCATATCAAATTGAGACAAAATTTATGAGAGCTACTCTAGATATAAAAATGAACACTACTATGCTAAACATGCCCAAGATATTAAAAAAATTTAGCTGCCTTAATTTTTAGGATTTTGTTTAATGTATAAGACATTTTGTTAGGATGAAAATATTAGACTATATTCAATCATTTAGAAGGTTTGGAAATAAAGAAAGTATAAATAAGTTTGTGCTTTTATATATCTAAAGGTGAAGAGGTTATTGATTTATATTGATTTAGGTTATTATCTTGGATATTTAGAGTTAAATTTTGAAAATTTTATAATGTGAAGATGATAAAATATTGTAAATAAAGTAATGTAAACTCATGAATACCAAGTTTTAAATATTTTAATTAAAAATATTTACAAATAATAATATTATTGTTTAAATTAGATTTAGTTTATAAATTAAAGTGCTTACTAACATTAATTTAATTTTAAAATTATAAATAATCTTAAAAATCTATCAAATATTAATATTATTGTTTTTTATATTAGAAAGCAACAAAATTAGGGTGCTGACCCTTTAGATAAAATAATTTGGATGTAGCTTCAATGAGCTATTAATAACACATTAACAACACATTAAGAGTAATCCAGTCTTTAATATCATAAAATAGTCTAGAGTAATAAAACCAATAGTAATAAAATCTTAGAGTTTTAGCAGCTAAATGACCAAAAAACCAAACAAAAACTAACAAGTGGGTAAACAAATAGAGCACCCCAATCCGTGAGGAATTTAAATATGTCCTTTAGTTTCCATCATTAGCACCATCCTTCTCGAACATCTTTATCTACAACAAGCATAAGGTAGTAGCAGACCTATTCATCACTTTCAAGTTGAACCTCGAAAGATTCACCATCTTCTTCTCAAGGTCTAAAACCTTCAGCTTTAGGATTAAAAGTTTTGCAATAATGGCCTCACATTTAGTGCAGGTATAAGCCTTTCCAGTCTGGTGGATCTCTTCAGTTATGTGAACATCATCATCCATGTGTGCCTCTTCACTAGGTCCAAAGACATCTTGGTGTTATCAAGGTGGTGGGTATTATTGTTTAATTTAGATATGATTCATGAAATTGAAATAAAATTTAAATAGAATCTATATAAATATATTTATTACTAATAAAAAATAGAATTATATATTAAATACAATTGTCATAAATATATATATCATAAATTATAATTATATAATAAATACAACTGTCATAAATATAATCTACATGATATAGAATTTTTCAGATAAATTTAATTCTTCTATTAAAAAAAAATATTGTATTAATGTTTTAATATTATAACTATTCATTAAAAAATTATATTCACAGTATATTAACTTTTATGCAAAGAAATAGAAACAAGACGTGGTATTTACGAATGCTAATTTTTTAAATATTTAACGAAAGAAGAAGATATTTTTTAATGTACAATAGTATCAAGCTGAAATACTTAAAAAATATATATATAGAATACATAGATATAGACGTACAATCTAAGAGAGTATCTCACCATCTCTTGAATATGTCAAAGATTTTATGGCGTTAGATCTCATTCAATCCCACATTTATCACAGGGAAAAATGATTCCATGGAATAGCTTATAGACCAAATAGCCAATGACAAAGACTGAATCAGGTCCTTCCAAAACAGTGCTAATCGGATTATCAATGAGATTGTTGGTGGTGGATGACAGTGAATGTCTTCCAATCAGATATTTGGAATTATAGTAGACAACAAAGTTCCAGCTTTCTGTACATCTGACCATTTCATGTACATCTGACCATTTCATATAAAGATCCTTCTCTCCATGATTCTCAGTTTTTATATAACATAATAATAGCATGTTTCATAATAATTATGTCTTAGATTTTTAGTATCTCGATGATGGATTACGGATTGTAAAAATCTGATATCATTAATTATCAATTGTAGAAATCTGATATCATTAACACATACTTATAGAACAGGAAAATGAGAGTCAAAGATAGATATAAGAAAAATATCAGCATTTATTTCTAAAACATGATAAGTTCTTACAGAAAAAGATTTACAGGGAAGCTTGACAAGTAATCACATATAGTGCTGTTAAGAACATCTGTCATCAAAGAAACATGCCCACCTCCATCTTCATCTCCTCCTTCCTCAGCCATATGGAGTTTACAGAGATTACCACCTTGCTCTTTGAATGCCATGGATGTTTTCACTACTTAGTTATGTACAACCACTTCTTCATAGACAGATTCTTGGCTTTCATCTGGAAAGGCTTTGGTAGGTGAAGGTTTAGAATGTGCCTGAGAAGTTCTTCCTAGTGAATATCAATTCTTCCTCTGGAATCCAGAACTGGTACTACATAATTCAGAAACAGGGATGCCATACCCAATGTTGTATAGCATCTCAAATTATAGAGATGGGGAAGACTTGAGAAAACTCCCAGAGAAAAAAGCAAAGAACCCCATTGTCTGCAATAGCATGTTTTATGCTGTTACAACAGTTTCAATAGCAACAGCTCTTTTTGGGCGTACAATATTTTCAAAGCTAACATCATCTTCCCAAATCTCAGGCAGGGCTTCTTTCAGGTTGTGAATGCTTTCAAGTGCAAAGTCTGCTCCCTCTGTACGGTTTGAAGCACCAACCTGTTGAAAATTTACAACCAAGATAAAATTTATGTTAGGCCAATCCATGAGATGAAATCACAATTAGGATCAAATGATGTTCAATTGTAAACAACCAGTGCATTGTAGCCCAGGAAACTGTGTCCAATCCATAAACAACCAATACTTTGTAGCCATCAAAATGGTGTCCAATCATAAACAATCAATACTGTGTAGCCAACAAAATGGCAATTCATGCACCCACTACAATGCACCAGTTGTTTAAGCCCTTCCCAAATGATCTTACCAGTACGGTATGCAGCCCTGCACGCTTCCCTGCTGCTATATTCCTAGTACTGTCATCAAAAAAGATCTGCAGAGAAAACAATTCATGTTCAAAGAATTGCAAGATATGTAAAATGGCATAGTATAAAATGGAAGGAAAATGGTAATGAAAAAAGGTTCTTGAATTCATACTGTTCTCTGTGGATCAGCATTTGCAACTTGAATAGCACGCTCCATAGCATTTATTGATGGCTTGCAAATAACTGGTGTTCTTGGCATAAAAGCAATGGGCGTATCCCAGCTATTGTTGTTTTTAGCAGGTTCTGGGTGAGAATTGAGAGTCTCAAAGCATATCACACCTTCAAAGCAATCTTCTAACCCAAGCCTACTGAGCACCTTGGCAGCATGAACTTTGTCACCATTTGTAAATATCTGTTTCATGTGAATAACACTTTTAAAGCATTTATCCAACTCTCTTAACAATTTCAACATGCATTTGCAAGGCACGGGACAGTATTTGTTTCTAGTATTATAATCAAATTGAGAGCAAGAATAAACAATTAATATTGCTTTCAGTTTGAAAAAAGAAGCCCAACAGGATTACTTGATAAACCACAAGAACTTACAATTTTCCTCTGAGGCATGCTCAGTAACAAGCTCTTCAGTACTGGATCTGGCTTAAGGTTCTCATATGGTAATCTTCCATGGACAAAACTGTATAAAAAAATTTCTTGTTAAGCATTCTGAACCAAAAATAGACCTGGGAAAAGCAAAACATGCTGCTTTTCAAATTAAACCAAAACTTAGACAAAATTTGTTAGTCTGCAGAATCCCAACCATAAAAATAACTTGGAACTGTAACATCACAGTTACCAGGCACAACATTTCAAAGCATACCTATGATAATCATCATAGTCAAATTCATAGCCCACAGCCTGCAGGGATTCAACAATAAAAGTCATTTGTGAGACCCATTGCCAAATTCCTTAAATCAAACACTGCAGAAGTCCATAAAACAAAAAAGTAAGGAAAACTAACCCTGAGTCCAGCCATAGTTGTGCCATAATTCTTATACATTTCTCTGCAAAACTCTGTGACTTTGTTCTTATCAACTCCAAGTTTTTGAACCACATAATCTGTCACACCATCATTCATATCTCAGACAAAGAATAACTTAGAAAAATTGCAGAAGGTGGAGTATAACTTGTGAACAAGAAAATCATTATGAATACGCAGTATATAAACCTCAAAGACCCATTTTTTCAGCCACAGCATTACCTCCAATATTCTTGGTGCATGCAGCAGCAAGCCCTGAACTTACAGGGTACAATGTGTCATCAAGATCTGAAACAAACAACAATCAAATCAGAAACTTGCTAAAACTTCTAGAAACAACCTGCAATACAGCAAATCTCTGATAGATTTTCTCAAACAAACTCAAATCTAGCCTAGGCCCTAAACCCACCAAAGAGAAGGCAGTCATAGCGAGGCCTCTTATCCACTGAACGTCTCTCATCCACTGCCATTGCTTCTACTGTCACCAACAAAACTAAAACACAAATGGGTATCAAGAATAAAAAAAACAAGTTCCAAAATGGTTTTCATATGGGTACCAAGAATTCAATGCAAACTAGTCTAACACACAAGTAGAATCCAGAAAATAAGTTCCAAAATGATTTTTAAATCACAATTCAGGTAACACAATTCCAAATGAACAATGTGGAAGGAAAAATTCACCAGAGCAGAGTGACCAGAAGAGAAGAAGAGCACAGTGAGTCGAAGAGGAGTAGAATCTCGATCCAAGCAGAAGAGAGATGGATCGACAGATTGAGGGGTAGTTGTAAAGGAGAACATGGGGGTCCTTAAATAGCTTTACAACTCACCCCCCATAACCTTAACTTCATAATAAAATGTGAAAATTGTGAATAAAACCCCACGATTTACAGGTTAATTAGGGTCCAAAAAGAGGAGGCAACGTGGAATCTGCAACATGTGATTTAGAATAGACAAGAGAGAAGAGAAGAGCTAGAACAAACTAGGATAGAATACAAATGCTTGATTGTCAATGAGATTGATGTGTAGATATGAATATTTTTTGTGCTTTCATGATCTTATGACAATCTTTTTTTTTATCGATTGAACTAATCTATTAAGAATGATGTTCTTAAATACAACCTCTAAACATACAATCTCAATCTTTTGATATGTTAATCAACACGAAACAATTATAATCTAAAAAAGTTAGTTGAAAGAATAAAGTTTCAAAGTTCAAACTAGAAAATAAGATCGCATAAATGATATAATCTAAAGATGAAGTTACATGTGTTACAATGATAACAACTCTAAGAAATAAACCTATTTTATATTCAACTGAAAAATGAATTATATCAAAATAAAAAATATATGTATATTAAGAAAATAATATTAAAAATGAAAATATACACTAATTTTAATATTATTAATATTTTATGTAAACAATTATTGGGTTTTCTTCACAATGTAATGCTGATTTTGAACCGTCCTTTGATAGAGTTTGGCTGCAAAAAATGCAATGTGAATGGAATTTGAGAAAATACAATGTGCCCTTGAAAATCCTGAACAACCCACTGGATGACAATGCAGGACTAGAAAGTTTGATCATTAAATAACAAACATTTGAACTCACTATAATAATGAGCCGGCGATGCCTTAAATTTCTGCCCTTTGTATTCTACTGAAAAACCATTTATTTCTCATTATTAAATATAATAAACTCAATAAGAGACAATTGCGTCTGCGAATTCTCTGTGGACAGCTATTATTATTATTAAAATAATGTTGATGGCGATGGGTGAATCGTTGTAGAACGAGAACTTACTTTTCATTCTGATTACAAAACCTGCTTATGTCCGTATGATTACGAAGTATACTTGTACGTTTTTATTAATGATTTAATAAATTCTATTTTATTAAAAAAAATTCTTTGTTATATAATGCAGAATTATACGTTTTGGCTGAAAATTAAGGATTAGGAGGTCACCAAATTCGATGAGGGAACAATCGAACTCTCATTGCTTATGGTATCAAGGTCTTGCACTCGACAAGATTTGATATCCCATGTAAATTAAGGATTAGGAGGTCACCCAATTCGATGAGGGAACAATCGAACTCTCATCGCTTATGGTATCAAGGTCTTGCACTCAACAAGATTTGATATCTCATGTGGATTAAGGATTAGGAGGTCACCCAATTCGACGAGGGAACAATCGAACTCTCATCACTTATGGTATCAAGGTCTTGCACTCGACAAGATTTGATATCCCATGTGAAATAAGGATTAGGAGGTCACCCAATTCGATGAGGGAACAATCGAACTCTCATCGCTTATGGTATCAAGGTCTTGCACTCAACAAGATTTGATATCTCATGTGGATTAAGGATTAGGAGGTCACCCAATTCGATGAGGGAACAATCGAACTCTCATCGCTTATGGTATCAAGGTCTTGCACTCGACAAGATTTGATATCCCATGTGAATTAAGGATTAGGAGGTCACCCAATTCGATGAGGGAACAATCAAAGTCAATTCGCTTATATTATCAAGGTCTTGCACTCAACAAGGTTTGATATCTCATGTTCATTCAAAAACATTCCACTTCACTAATAAACAATCGAACTCTCATCACTTATGGTATCAAGGTCTTGCACTTGACAAGATTTGATATCCCATGTGAAATAAGGATTAGGAGGTCACCCAATTCGATGAGGGAACAATCGAACTCTCATCGCTTATGGTATCAAGGTCTTGCACTCAACAAGATTTGATATCTCATGTGGATTAAGGATTAGGAGGTCACCCAATTCGATGAGGGAACAATCGAACTCTCATCGCTTATGGTATCAAGGTCTTGCACTCGACAAGATTTGATATCCCATGTGAATTAAGGATTAGGAGGTCACCCAATTCGATGAGGGAACAATCAAAGTCAATTCGCTTATATTATCAAGGTCTTGCACTCAACAAGGTTTGATATCTCATGTTCATTCAAAAACATTCCACTTCACTAATAAACCAAAATCCTATTGAAGATTAAGATATTTGATAACAATTCTATTATATAAATATAATTTAGTTACTATTAAGTTGATAGCAAGTCATTTTCTAGAGATGTCACATGATATTAATAAAAAATTAACCAGACATATTTTACAATGATGACATCATACCAAAAAAACTAACACAAACTTTTAAGACAAAATGTTATATTAATATAAATTTATTTGTAATCATATCATTTTGAATGCCGACTTATATTTAAGTATAAATATACAAATTTGTCTTTTACGAGACAATAAAACATTAATCTTTATATGGCATAAAAGTTGGATGAGGTCACATCGGTTAAGTTTTCAAATCAATCGGCAATGAATAAAACTTAACTATTTAAATATTGAATAATTTAATGAAATCACTTTTATCTAGAAGGGAAACCTAAAAACTCACCTAATTACAATTAATTAGAAGGATATAATATATAAGTTACGTGTAATAACACTATTTTTAGTAAACAATGGTAAATTTGGGCATCTCAATTTAATTTGTTAGTATTATATAACGTGGAGTCAAGAGAGTTTCTCTTTTAAAATGTAAATAGTGTGAAACACGTTTTGAGATCCATAAAGGTTAATTTAGAATTAAAGGTTAAATTAGAATATCTAGGTGCAATATTAAAGAGTATGTGACGTGTAAAAATATAATTGTCTTACAAAAGTATTATATTAATACTTTTAATATAACTAGTATAAATATTTTAATTATATCTAATTATTTTTAATAACACTTTTAATATAATACTTCATATTAATATTTCTTCATATCTTGTAACAAATGTAATTAAGATAATATGATAGTTTAGATATATAACACAGATTTATATTTCATAAATTTAAATAGATTTAATATCTTCATATATGATACATATTGAGTATATCATAACATTTTTTAGTTCAAATTTATACTTCTTTTTTTAATTTTCTCTAAATTTATCTAATCATTTTTTATATTAGAAATTTATGTTGTGTTATTGTTTTTTATTAAGAAAGCAGCGAGAATTAGGGCGTTGACCCTTTACATAGCATGAACTATGAACAACACCATAACAATACTATAACAACACATAAACATCACTAAAAAGAATAGTCATCCAAAACACAAAAAACATACGAAGAGTTTTGAAAAGCAAAACACAGAGGACCCTAGCCAAAACAAAAGACTAGATAGAAACTAAGGAGCTGACTTGCGAACCCCTGTCATCTTAATGACCCTATTCCAGTCATTGTATAGAAATTTATACAGTTCCTTGGCCTCCTCCTTGTCCACCTCATCAACAACACTATGATCCCTTAGGAGGGAGAGAGTCAGCGCTGAGTATGAAGAACTTGCAGACAAAAAATGTTAATGCTAATGATCTGGTTGTCTCGAGCATCCAACTTGTGTTTTACCTCATTTATCTCATTGGTGATGGCCTTTAAATCCAGGAGCAGGCCCAAGCTTTCAATGCGCCTCAAAAGGTCGGTGACCTCATTGCTAATATTTTGGAGTTGTTCCATGGTTGGGATCCCCTTGGGAATCTCTTCCTCGTCCCTATTATCGTCCTTATTCTGCTCTTGGTTGTTTAAATTTTCAACACCCATGTCCATTTTAGCATCCTTGCTAGACGTTGCTTCCTTAACCACATCTTCCTCATGGGCAATAATAGCCTGGGCTCTAGTAGCATCCGGGTCCATTGTGTTCATGAACTCATCAGGGTCAACCAAGTTGATTTGGTCAACAGTTTCCTCTTCAGGTTTAACATTCACAACATCGGTAGGGGGCCCAAAGGTACCCACATCAATCCCAGGCATAGAAACCTTAAGATCTTCACCACCCGCAGACCCATACAAAGTATCCCCCTCCTTGCCATGAGCACAATCCTCCTCAAAATCGGAAACACTTTGGGGTTTTATTTTCTTCTCCGAGGAGACCTTAGAAGCAAGTTTGTGGGACCTACTCCTTCCTTTCAGTGTCCCAGGATGGATTCTCATCCTCCATATCAACGGAAGAAGAATTGTCCTCAATGACAATTCTTTTACGTTTAGCAGGGGATTTCCCCTTGCCTTTAGAGGGGGTATGGGATTTATCTTTATTGGTCGAGGAAGAAGGCACAAAGTAAAGGGGAATTTCAGTAATAGAAATAGAGGAGGGAAACTAAGAGGCCACAAAAGCTTCATTTGCAAATTGAAACAATCTGGGGATAGCGAGGCGAGTAGAGAAACCCGTGAGGGGGTGCAACGCAGTCATAGGGGGTTGAAAAAGCATGAGGTTTCTCGGAGGGCATAGGGACAGGTGAAAATTGTAAAGTCTATAAATGAGGCCTTGATGCAGAGGGATGGGCGACTTGTCCCATTTTTAGGGTTAAGGGCTTCCTTAATTGAAACCTCCAAAGAATGCAACAGAAAAAATGACAAGCAAAGAAGATCATGATTGTGAAAATGGTTAAGAAAAGGCAGATGATAGTAATAAAATACCTTGTATCAAGCTTCCAATGTGAAATACTTCATGTTCATCAGACAATGTTATTTCCAGGGGTGCTTCAAATCTTCTCCCCTCCAAAGAGAGGCCCATCACCTTAGCAATTGTCTCCTCAAAGAGATCAAACGAAACCCCCCCTACTATAACCCTTCTTCTAGCCCAAGAGGTCGCAAACTGGGTTGAGAGTTATTCATCATGGCCGCGAAGGCACTCCATTGAATCTGCAATCCCACCTTCCACATAGTAATTCCACATAATAGAGTCTTTTTTGAAGTCATCTGGCTTGTCTGGTTTGTACCGCACTCTGACACCCCCATTGTTGGGACAAGATTAGTGATAGAGAGAATTTGATCAATGGTAGACATAAGCAAGAACACACAAAGGGTGTCAAGAAAATAACTCTTAGTGAATTTAGAAATAATTTTTTCACAAGGGTTGAAGATTTTTAATATGGAATTGTGAACAAGACACCTTAAGGCAAAATTATTGCCATAAATGTCCTTGGGAGTAGGAATTTTGTGCAAGCCATAGATCACCCCTTGTAATATGACCTTGGGCATGTAGAAAATCATCATGAAATCGAAACAAAATTGATTATCATTAATGTAAGGAGCACGTGGCTCAAATTGCATACCATAACCAATTAAATCCATCCAGCCAAGCTAATTAAGCATGTCATCGCACTTCGGATTCATCATAAGAAAATACCCATGAAAAGTGTACCAAAAAATGATGGTGGCACACACATCACCTTTAGTATCTATGATGGTAGTCCACCCCAGCCGATCGTTAGCGCTAATCATCAAAGGCTTACACATTTTAAAATTTGAAAAATAATGCCTCCCGAGACCCCAAGAAGCCAAGGGGAAAGAACAAAAGGGACCAAACAAGAGCTTAATCATGAGGAGTAAGTTTAGTGCCCTATCCCTTTAGGAGGGAGTTAACATTAGGCGACAAAGAGTTGTGATTCCTCCAGCATCTCAAGCCCAAATTCATTAATCCAATGGTCGCAAGAGCATCAACAAACCCCACTTACTTCTTTATAGACATGCATGATGTGGAAGGATTCAAGCCCAGAGATGAGCCTAATAATATCTCTGATGAACCCTTCAATCAACCAATTGAGTTTGTTCCTTCCTTTGACAACATCAATTATGAGCTTAGAGTCCCCTTCAATGTCCATAACCCTTATGCCCATGGAGAGGGAAAAATGGACCCCCCAAGCCAAAGCCATAGCTTCAGCTTGATTACTGGAGTGACCATTCGGGTTCCCCACATAGGCTGCAACTAGGGCCCCACTGTGAGTTCTAATGACACTACCCCCGGTTTCCAAGCCATGTCTTGTAGCCCCATCAAAATTGAGTTTGAAGCAACCGGGAATTGGGGGGGACCAAATAGTATTTTGCCTTCAGAGATGCTTCGAGTTATCTGTAGACACCTAAAACTTGCACAACTAATTAAATGAATTTTATGCATTTAATCATCATTTATTCGCCTATTAATTAGACTAAGGTTTAATTAATATCCCTATTCTTCCAATCAACCTATTAATCAAATTAAATATTTGATTAAAATCATTTTCTTCTAGCCTAACCTATTAATTAAACTAAGGTTTGGTTAAGTACCCTTTAGCCATTTAATTGAATAAATCTTATTTATTTAATTAAAACCCCCCTTTTCCCTTTTAATTGAATTTACATTTGATTAAAAAAATCCCTTTGCATTTAAATAAATCATTATTTATTTGTGAATAGTCCCCCCACTTGCAAAATCCTACAAATGCAAGTTGCACCCCTTTTGGCTAAAATAAATCTTTTATTTTATCTAAAAATGCCTATTTTCCTCCAGTTGCATTCTCCTACATTTTCCATTGCATGCTAATATTCTTCTATAACCCCTCTAATCCCTCATTAATTATCCTAGTTCTTCTAGTTATGTCACATCCCTAAATTTGGGGGAGTCACTTCTCCAAATTTGGAAGAAAGTCTTCTAAATGCATTTAAGACTTTATTTTCTTCAACAAGTTAACTTGTTGAATCTTCCAAAGTTTGTAAGGCTTTTACATGAGACTTAAAGGTTATCTAACTTTCAACAATTTAAACTCCAAAGTCTTCAAAAGGCATTTAATGCCTCTTACAAGACATCATCCTAGCCCATGATGGTTGTCCCTTTGACCATCCTTCAACTTTGCACAAGAGTTTACCTCTTGGACAATAGCATGCTCCCTCGGATAATAGCATTATCCAATGATTTCATCCCTTGAGGTTATCCCTAATTCTTTCTTAGCATCTAATGCTTGTTTAGCATCCTCTCAAGCCATCTCAAGGTCACATTTATCAACTTGGGATTGGATTGAATTGCCCTCAGGGATTGATAACTTTCCATCCTAGCCCTTGTTGAAATTGCTCAATCTCAACCATCCATTTCTCTAGTTTTCCTATAAATATAGCCCCTTCCTTCACTCTTGGGGATCCATCATCTTGTACATCAAACTTATAGTCATTTTGCAGGTTATCAAGGAGCTCAATTTGTCATCTTCAAGCACTTAGATCATCTTAGTTGCATGCTAATTTAGCTTTCATCATGTTGATAGTATCATGCTAATCCCATTTTCATTCTAGCTTAATTCATAGTCATTGTATATTAATTTCATAGCAATCTCCATGTTATTTTAATTAGCACACCTAAGCTTTCAATTTGGAATCTATCTTAGTGTCATATCTTGCATTCCATCTTTTCATATCATTTGATCACCTTGCTAGGATCTTAGTTGCATTCATTTTGATCTTGGTATATCCTTCAATATCATTCTTTAGGTTGACATCTAAAAGATCAAGTGCTCTTCCAAGTGAGAGCCAACTTGAATCTTGAAGATCCTTGGAGATAGAGGAATATGAGACATGCTTGGGGTTCTCGATTTTGAAGCTAACTTAGTTTAGTTTCTATTTTGATTTCTAACTCTAACATAATGTTTCATGTGTGTGTTTGATGTTGTTTGATTCTCTTTTGCAGATTCCACACTTTTCAGCATACATTTTTAGCACCCACCATGGGCTCGACCCCTAAATTTATCAAAATGTTAACCTTTTTGCACAAGTCTGGCCCAAAATTTGACATAATCTTTAGCGCATACATCGACTATTGTATAATGCATACATGGTATGGAGTAGCACATCTGCGCTCTGTTCTAGCGCAACCGTGCTCTGTTCCAGCGCATCTGTGCTCTGTTACAGTGCATATAAACATTCTCTTAGCGCATTTGTTTCCTGTGGATTTTCTTGTCTTTCTGTCTGATAAATTTATTTTAGCGCATACGTAGTCTGTTTTAGTGCATATGAAGTACTTTGTGGTGCATTTGTCCTCTGTTATAGTGCATATGTGAAATATTTTAGCACATACGTTCTCTGTTGTAACGCATTTGTAACAGAGGCAAAAATTGTAACCCAAACTTGGAATTTAGGCTTATCTAATCCCACAAGGAGATTTTATGCTTTGCTAACTTCTTTTCTTGCAGGTTCCTAACAAATTCTTGCAGGTTGAAGGAGTTAAATTAGGATTTTTCATTTCTTTCTAGCTTTCTTTTAAGTTGGTTAAAAATAATTCATATTTCCTTTTTGGTAAAAAGAACCTCACAATTTTGTTTTGGTGCTCTAAAATAAATCAAACTTGTCTTTAGGGCTCTAAAAAGAACACCACTTGCAAAGGTTAAAAAGAATAACAAATCAAACCTTCATTTTCTTGCAAGTTAGGAGTAAAAACACCTCAATTTGGGCTCTAAAAAGAACAAACAATCTTTCATTTTATTGCAAAGGTAAAATTCACAATCAATCTTTATTTGCAAGTTAAAAAGAACAATCAACTTGTCCCTTTTTGCAAAATGGTTTAATTTATTGCAACGATTTTCATTTTGTTGACCAGGATTTTCAATTCCTAGTTTAGAAAATCATTGCTATGTGGGACTAAAAGAACACCATGTTTTATTGGAGCACCATCTCCAATTAGGACTTAGAAAACAATTGATTTGAAAGGGTAAAAATAAATTTGTGTGCTTTGTCTTGAGTGGTAGGTATATGCTCTCCCCTTAATTGGGTGACCAAAAAGCCAAACCCACTCTTTTCATGCTTTATTTACTTTCAAGCATTTAAAACCTTTAGAGGGCCTCCCTTCCCGAATGCCTTAAGGGGGCTAGTGAGAAGGGAACGACCCAAGTGGGAAACGACTAAAGCCAAGTTTACCAACCCACTATAATCAAATGTGGATGCTGATGAAAATCCCCTCCAACGACAATGTGTATTTGATAGCCTTCCCATAGAACCCTTGTGATGTGAAAAGCCTTTGTTCTAAAGGTTGGGAAGTCTCTCAATTGAGGTTATCATTTGTCGTGCCGAACAAAACCTTTACTACGAACCATAGAAATAGAAAGCTTGACTCGAGTCAGTTGCCATACATTGGCAATATCATAGTGCAAGGGTAGGGAAGAATCCACCCCCAAGATATCTCACCATACATCTCTTAAGATAACTACTCAATTGAGGAGCAATCCTCTTTGGGTTAATTTCTAGAAAAAGGCAAAAAAAATGGGTGCCCCCTAGGGGTGACACGGTTGTTTGAGTTGAAGGAGTATCGAGTTGTGGGATATGGTATTGTCAATGATCCTTGAATATAGAGTCTAATTGGAGTGTCTTATTTGTATCCAAACCAGTGAAAACATTGGGGATTTGAACACGTCCTCAAAGAACATACACTAAATGTTTAGCATTAGGATGACCATTGTCTTCATGTGTGCTATGTATTCTTGTCACAGATGTTAAAACATCTTGCAAAAATATCAATCAACCAACTCAAAAATTAGTTCAAACAAAGAGAATCACAAGTGGAGGAGATTTTCAAATCCAACAAAGCACCTTTTGAGGTCGTTATCAACTTTTCAACTATCTTTGGGCAAGACTTTTATCCAACAAGATTAGAAGAGTATCAAACCAAGTGGTCACAAGTTATCATCCAAACTATCTCAACAACAATACCTAGCTAGGTATTTAGGTTTGTCAAATTTAGTTTCCATATCAGGAAACTTGATCCATATCATTTGACGTACCTTGTCATAAGGGCATATCAAATAAAGCCTCTATTAGGACTAGTAAGCTTGAGTATCAAAATGAAGTATCCCTATCAACCAACAACATCAACATTTTGATCATTTGTATGACCACTCCCCGTATTTTGAAAAGAAGTCTTCATCAAAAGACTAAGTTGAAGAAGAGACAACCTAGTCCTAGGGAGCTTATCAAGAGGAGAAATTTTCTCTATATCAACTGCAAACTCCTTCTAAAACATAGGACATTTTTACATCATTTTCACGATTACCTCCATGGTAAAAATATTGATTTTGACAAAGAATCCTTGAAGGAACATGCCTTCATGCAAAGGTCGAAACTATCACAAGATATCCACTTTGGTGGAAGGATCAATTTGGCTTACTTACCTGAGAATCTAATCACATATTGAGTCAAATCAAGTCATGCCCACACATACACGATCCAAAAAAATGTTGAGTGGGAAGAAGAACCGGAATCAAGCATGGGACGTCGAGAAGTTAACACTTGGAAAAATTACATGAATCTAGACGAGGAAGAAATAATAGATGAAGTTATTGAGGAGGCACAACAAGACCCTGACTTACACAAACTTCTTGAAAAAATCATCAAAACTGATAAATAAAAATACTTCCTCCTGCTATCTAGCAAAGGTATCAAAATCCCTGAGGATTTTGATATGGAACAACCAAAACAAACTGAGAACTTCAAAAGGACAAAATCAAGAACACACAGTTCCAATACACGTGATCATACCAATACCAATGACCTAGATGACACTAATAATCAAGGTGACACCAACCACCAAGATACCAATGCTGGAAACAATCCCCTCACTACACTCATGCAACAACTACAAGCACTTCAACAACAAATGGAAGACATGCAACAAGGAACTACCACGTGATATTCCTTGGAGGATATTTGTCCTTATTCATTTCATCAAAGTTTGAACAAGGATCATTCCCACCTAACTCTGAAATACCAAAGTATGACAAATACAATGGTAAGAATGATCCTTGTGATCACGTAAGGGAATTTTGCATGATGAGCTTGGAGTTCGCCCATAATAACACTTACATGATGAGGCTGTTTCCAAGAAGCCTAGGAGGACAAACAATAGAATAGCTTTCAAAAGTCACACCTCCCATCAGATCATTTGAGGAGTTTGCCAACAAATTTGTTTCCCAATATTCCTATAACATTCAACACAAAATTACCATGCTTGATCTTTGCAACACAAAACAAAAGAACAATGAGACATTCATGTTGTTCTTGCAAAGATGGAGAAGATTGATATCTAGATATCCCCAAACCATACATGAAAAAGAGAAAATGGAAATCTTCATAGACAATCTTAATGACGAGATGAGCTATCAACTCAAACTACAATGTCTACCTAGTTTTAAAAAGTTGATCAAAAATGGCATCCAGGTAGAAGAAGCCTCAATCAAGAAAGGAACTTTGAAGTTCTCTAAGGAAGGTACTAGCTCATCAATCAACACCTATAACAAAAATTACTATAACAACTTAGATAAGTCCAAATTTTGGACGAAAAATAATAATATTGTTAATGATGATGTAGTGGACAATGTTAAACTGAAACAACCCGTGTTAATATTATTTGGCGTTACTCCACCAACCAACACTCAAAACAATATCAATCAAAGAACCAACACTCAAAGCAATACCAATAAAAGAACCAACAATCCAAGAATGAACAATCAAGGAAACATCAACCAAGGGAATAACAATAACGCTAACCTAAAACCAACACCATATCGATGAAAGTTTGCACCTTTAGGACAAACCCTTGAATCGGCATTTCAAGAACTATTGGCAAATAAACTCATTAGCCAAACATGAGGGATTTTGAGCCTCAAGTCAAACCATCATGGTGGAATGACACACACTATTGTGAATATCATAGAAACAAAGGGCATCGCACAAATGATTGCTTGAGGTTGAAGAACTTGGTTCAATATTTGATAGATAACGGTGACATAACGATAGACGGTCATAAGACCAACAATGATCATGGAGCCTTTCCAAATTATGACAAAGGCGCATCATCATCCTCGAACAAAAAACGAGCCCATATCATTCTTGTATACAACAATGTTATCAATCACATATCAGAATCCGACAATCATATTAACGTCATTATGATAAAAAACAAACCAGAACATGTCTCGGTCAATGTGACTACATGGGCCCAATCTAGATATGTCTTAAAAGGGAGTGCCTCAAAAATGAAAACATCTCCAAAAACTCAATACAACTTGGTAGATCAATTGAAGAAGACACCCACCCACATATCCATATTAGAGCTTCTCAAGATCTCACCCGCACACAAGAATATTTTGGAAAAGGCTCTTGTTGACACCACGATTCCAAATAACCTGGATATTGGCCGATTCCAAGCCATGGTGGGATATTTAACTATGCCTCACAATCTATCATTTTTAGAGCATTATGATGTCTCTCTTAATAATCCAGATAATACTCCAGTCCATATCGAAGTCCTAGTCTATAAATATCGAGTGAAAAGAGTACTAATAGATGGAGGAGCCGGTCTAAATATTTGCACTCTAAAACTTATCTGTGCATTGGGTTTCTCAGAAATAGCCATTGATCCTAAGAGATAGATAACAATCAAGGCATATGATGATGAGGAAAGATCATCAAAAGGGCTCATGGTATTACCCATTCAAGTAGGTCTAGTTCATAGAAATGCTCTATGTCAAGTCTTGGACATAGACTTGTCTTATAACATACTTTTGGGTTTACCTTGGATCCATGAAATGCAGGTGGTGCCATCCACATATCATTAGTGCCTGAAATTCCCATATAATGGACAAGAAATTACTATCACAATAGACAATAATCCTTTCCAATATTGCAATAATCTCAAAGAAGTGCAAAATGTTCTTGTACCCCATTACAGGGAAGCTCTCACTTCCACATCATCAAACAAAAAGGATCAAATCAAAACTCTATCCATAGATTTTGAGATAAGTATGAAGTTGAAATACAAAGGCATGGGGGAATACTCTTTTGAATCCCTATGTCTATCAAAGTTGCTGATTTTACCAAGGTATCATGGACAACCATAAACTTCAAAACAACAATATTCACAACCTATCAAAAAGTTTGATGGTATGTTCATTCAAGCAGGAACACTAGCAGATGAAACAAAAGACAATGATATTTTGAATTGGCTCTACAAAGATGAAGAAGAAACCAGAGCAGCATCCATTAACATCACTATTCCCACAAAACGGTATGTCAATGGATTTAGAATCATACAACGAATGGGATATCAAGGAAAGGGTCCTATTGGCAAACATCAAGAAGGCATCACAAAACCAATTCAACCCCATTCACAACTTACCAAAGATATATCTGGACTTGGGTATGAGAAACATATTAACCTGTACAAAAACAAGATCATCATCAAAACCCCCAATGGAAAAGAAATGTAACACATAAAAAGGAATTATGGAAAGAACTGATACATCAAGCAATTGAAAATACAAACAAAGAACCAAAAGATGAAGAATATGAGAAACAACAAGAGGAACTCACTATTCAAAGAGAGGAAGCTTCCTATAAATAGATACATCACGTGCAAGCAATAACAAAACCTGATCAAGATGATACGAAATCAGTAACAAAAAGAACAGTTAGAAAACAAAGAGAAGATGAATATGAACCACAACAAGAAGAACATGTCATTCAAAGGGAGGAGTATGTTTATGAATAAATCCAAAGAGTACAAGCAAACACGGAACCCAAATCAACACAAGCGACAAAACTTGTATCAATTATCATCGAACTCTTCTCGCCATACAATATTCCTGTCAGATATAGTGGTGTAGCCTTAGAAAGTGATTCTGAGACAGACTCAAATGAATATGAATGGGATACTTTCTCTGATGTCACTAAAGATATTGAGGTAGATACAATCCACACATATACACCCATACCCTATGATGGACAAGGTTCAGGGACTAGACCAGTTGAAGTTGGATCACAACATATCAATGATTTTAGTGAGGACGATCAGGTTCCAAGTGAAATGGATTTTAAAGAGGGTATCATCATAGACTTTTTCCTCACTGATGCCAATTTTGACAACATATCCATCATGACTCTCACTACTGTAGACTTTATCCCGCCAGACGATCCCTTACCCCTCATAGATCCTGAACTCATAGACTGGGAATAGCCTGGACAACTTAACATACATATCTTCCCAGATGATGAAATTATTGTCCAATACCTTTGTTATGTGAACCTGAAAACATTTTTCACCAGTGAATCTCATGACAAAGTTCTCAATCAGGAGAGTGCTAAGTCTCTTAGTCATAAAAATAAAATAAAAAATCGATCTAATGGTGAAAACCATTTAATGTCAGATTAGATCATAAAAATGTAAAAACAAAGGAAATATCTGATGGTGAAAACCTCTTTGAGGTGCTTGAAGATGAGACACTTGACACTCTTCTTGAACATTATCAGGAGAGATCACCAATTTTTATTGAGCCAACTCAATCAATCAATATCGACACCGAAGTAGCAGCAAAAACCATACATCTGGCAGAATCACTAACAAAACAAGAAAGACCTGACTTCATCAAATTATTCAAAGAAAAGAAAATCAATTTTTCTTGGTCTTTATGCAGATATGATAGAGGTAGATCCATATCTGATCATGCATCACTTATCTATAGCTCTCGGAGCTAAACCCGTCGAATATAAACTAAGGAAAATGAACCCACATGTCGCCATATTGGTTAAAGCAGATTTGAGGAAGTTACTTAATGTAGGATTCATCCGACCCATCGATTATGTGGAATGGATCTCTAACATTGTTCCTATATCTAAACCAGATAAAAGCATTAGATTTTTTATAGACTTCAGGGATCTCAACAAGGCTTGTCCGAAGGATACCTTTCCTTTACCCAACATCAACATGACTATAGATCTAACAACATGACATGCTATGTTATCACTGATGGATGGTTTCTCCAGCTACAATCAAATCAAAATAGCACCAGAGGACCAAGATAAAACAACATTTACCTGTCCATGGGGTACTTATTGCTAGAATGTCATGCCTTTTGGCTTGAAGAATGTAGGAGCGACCTATCAAAGAGAAATGACCACAATATTTCATGACATGATGCACGCATTCATGGAGGACTATGTAGATGACTTATTGGCTAAATTATTCACAAGACAAGGACATCTGGAGATTCTGGATAAAATCTTTTAGAGGCTAGAGCAATTCAATGTATGACTAAATCCTAAGAAGTGTGTCTTCAGTGTAACATCGGGAAAACTCTTGGGATACATAGTCTCAGAAAAAGGAATCGAGGTGGACCCCACAAAGGTACAAGCGATCATGGAGATTCCAACTCTTATAAATATTAGCCAATTAAGATCTCTACAAGGACAACTACAATCCATAAGAAGATTCATTTCTCAAATAGCTGACAAGTGTCTTCCATTTACTCATCTACTCCATAAGAATGTCCCTTTTAGATGGGAAGATCGATGTGCAGAATCATTTCATCAACTCAAGCAATATCTGATGAATCCACCTATCTTGGTACCATCAATAGCTGACAAACCTCTTATTCTTTACATATCAGCTACAGAGGTATCACTAGTAGCATTGTTACCACAAGAAGATCCAACAGACAAGGAAAGGGCAATATACTACATCAACGGGACATTGAATGGATGCGAGATCAACTACACATTCATTAAAAAAGCTTGTTTGGTAGTGGTGTTCGCTTCTCAAAAATTTTGCCACTACATGCTAGCTCACACAATCAAGTTGGTAGCAAAGATCGGTCCATTAAAATATCTACTTAGCAAAGTCACCCTCACAGGAAGGTTAGCTAAATGGGTCATGATTCTAAGTGAGTTTGATATTCACTACATAGACAGAAAGGCTATCAAAGGTCAAGCTATCATTGATCAATCAGTAGAAGCACCATTACTAGACAGTCATCCAATCCATGTGGAATTTCCAGATATAGATATTCTCACAATATCAACAAAACCATGGATCTTGTACTTTGACGAATTGTACACATAACATGGATCAGGTGTCAGTGTCCTATTTATCACTCCATAAGGAAACACTATCCCTAAATCTTACAGATTAATGTTTCCTTGCACAAATAACAATGTTGAGTACGAAGCTCTAGTCACAGGCATCAAGATGGTCATAGAGTGGAAGATCACAAAATTGAAAGTTTTGGAGACTCCCAATTGGTCATTAATCAGGTTAATGATGACTATCAAACAAAGAATGACAAGTTGATGCCCTATAAACGCATGGTGGATGACTTCAAGAAATATTTTGTGGACATCAAATTTGAGCAGATTCCAAGGGTGAACAACAAAGCTATGGACACCATGGCAACTATTGCCTCACTCCTACAAATACCAGACAAACAAAATCATTATGAGTTCCTGGTGGAACAATTGTTTTCCCCTGCCTACGACAATTCTGAATCCCAATTCATATGCCACATTGTCGGTTCCGACTCACCCCTCTATAGAAAGATCTACACCTACCTAAAAGACAATATCCTTCCACTATACCTATCCCTAAACTAGAAACACAACTTTATTCGGCAAGCAGACCATTATACCCTAACCCCTGACACACTTTACCGATGAGATCTTGATGGTACTCTTCTTCAGTGTCTTGATTGTAATGAATCTGAAACCGCCTTGCAGGAAATTCACAAAGGTATTTGTGGCACACATTCAAGTGGTCCTACTCTCACCAAGAAACTTCTAAGGATGGGCTATTATTGGCCAACCATGGAAAAAGAATCATATAAGTTTGTCAAAAAATGTCCAAATTGCCAAATTCATGGCAATCTTATACATGCACCAACCTAGGAGCTACAACCATTCACCACATCATGGCCTTTCTGCCAATGGGGACTTGACCTCATAGGATAGATTCATCCTTCCTCATCAAATGGTCACAAGTTTATCATCACAGCCATTGAGTACTTCACAAAGTGGATTGAAGCAGTCTCGTTGACCACAGTTACCAACAAGTAGATATATTCCTTCATTTTGAACTACCTCATCTGTCGGTATGGCATTCCCATCTCTTTTATCATAGATAATGGATGACCTTTCAAGAATCAATATGTACAAGAACTTTGTGAGTGAATCCATATCCAACATTGCTTTTCAACATCATATTATCCACAAGGGAATGGCCAAGAAGAGGCCTCAAATAAAACAATCCCGAAGATCCTCAAGAAGACAATGAATGATGCTGGTAAAGATTGGCATGTCTAGCTTAATCCTACACTTTGGGCATACAGAACAAGTATCTACACACCCACAGGAGATACACCATACTCATTGGTGTATGGATCAGAGGCTATCCTACCTATTGAGGTAGAAATTCCATCACTTAGGGTATCATTGAAAGGCCTCATTCCAGATGCAGAGTATCGAGTCAACAGATTGCAAGAGCTAGAACTGCTAGATGAATGTCGACAACATGCCTTTGATCATCTCAAGGAATATCAACAACAAATGTGTCGAAGCTACAATCACAAGGTCATACCAAGGGCATTCAAAATTGGTGATCTAGTCCTAAAAGAAAATCTCCAAAATCAACAAGATCGGGAAAAGAAGGGGAAACTTGAACCTAACTGATTGGGACACTTTGTCATCATATTAGCTTATGGATTGGGGGCATACCAGTTATCAACTTTAGAAGGGGACGTGCTTGATGAGCCAACCAACAACATCCATCTAAAGAAATTTTACACTTGAGTTGTTCAATGCACGGATCAAGCAAAAAAGTAACAAAAAAATCAAAAAATTATCAAAAAATCATCACTAGGGTGAAAAACCGATAAACAGGCATCTTACGGCACAAATTTTTTTTAAAAATCAAGAAAAATACAAAAAAAAAAAGAAAAACAAATCAAAATGTGCAATAAAAACAGGTGGTGAAAACCTAGCAATAGGTGCTATTTGTGATAGAGCAGCTCCTCTATCTATTAATACCTGCATCATATCTTTGGCTCCATCCGATCTAAGCTAATAGTCACCGCATAACACTTATACACGCAACGTTATCTTGGACATACTTAGCGTAGTCACTGTCCTTGATTATCTAGGAATAAGTTATCCAAACCATATCCCACCATGGCTTGGTGATCAGTGTACATATCCATATCAAAGTATTATCAACAACAAGGGGCAAAATCTTGACCTTGCTGGGGGCATTTCGCCTTGTGGGTTTAGACACCAGACCAAACATGTAGTAAGACAACAAGGATCAGAACAACCAACAGTGAACATAGCAATATGAGAGCACAACCATCAAGGCTAGACATCAAGGACTTGAATTGATTTCAACTAAACAAAAGATCTATTTGCAAGAATTTTTATTTGACAAGAATACACTTCAGATAGTATACATGCTTACTTATGGTTGTTGATTTTTGCTTATGATATCTCCTAAGCAACTCAAGCATGTCTCAAAGACTACAAAATCAAGGAAGGAATGTGATGTTTTATTTGTTTGTTGTTTGGGAGTGAAGTCTTCTACTATGCAAATTTGTCTTACGACGTGATTAGGAAACATATCACTGAGGAAATTTCAGATTTGTATTGGTCTAAGGTTAACTCTTGTTTGTTTTACGCAAGCAACGCTCAGGTAGTCTTGGTTCAATTATACCTCGATGCTTGTGTCGTCTTGCAATATCAACATCCATGTAAGTTATACTCAAGTCATTATGATTCAATTATACCGTGATTCTTGTATCAACTTTCAACAAATCAAGGCTCAATGATGAAATAGAAAAAAGGGAAGCTCTGGCAATTTGATCAAAACAGATGACAACATTAGTAATGAGAGTGCATTTCATGTAGTGGTCATATTAAGCTTTGCATTAGATTGCATTCTCATTATCATTATCATATAATGTTAAAGTTGCATTAGATTGCATTTTCATTGCATTATCATGGATCATTAGATTGCATTACCATAGCTCATTTCATATCATGTTCCAATCACATTTAGTTACATGTACATTTTCATATCATTTTACGAGTGCATTAGTTGAATTACCATATTAAGCATTGCATTAGTTGCATGTTCACATCATTATCATTTTCAATATACATCTCACATAGTCTCATATCATTCTCATTTTACATCTCATTTTCAAGATACATTTCACATCATTATCATATCCTAATCAAATTGCATTAGATGCATCATCATTATCATCTCATATCAAAGTACATTAACATACATGAACATTACCGTATCAAATTAAAAACATACAAAAAGAACAAAAACATGTTATTCGCATTCACATATTCATCCATGTACATTCATGCATTGCATTTAGCAACACAATAAAATGCATACATTCATCACATTATAAATCATAAAACACATTCATTTGCATAATCATCAAAACATATTAAGCATATCACCTGCAAAACATATAGTTAAGCATAATCATCATCAAAACATCTTAAGCATATCACCTTCAAAACATATAGATTATAGCGACATAAAATCACATCATCACACATCACATAGGCAATCATCTACATTATCAAAGAAAAAGTCATATAGATCATGCATATCATATAGCTCATCAAAATAAAGGCATCCATAACATGCAGAAGCATATCTAGTATGGTATCATCATGCAAATGTGTGACCCATGATGATCCAAAGGAAAATCAAAGATATAAGTTAGAACAAATCATCAATGAAACAATAAATATCCAAAGTCCCTGGATATCACATCAATAACAAGGTACATGAATCAAGAGACATCAACATCAATAAATCGATCAATGTGTATCATATCAAATCAATCAAAATGCAATAATGTACATATCAAAGGAATCATCAAAAATACAATGATGTGTGTATATAATCAATATAGTACATCAAGGGTACATCATCATCATCAAGGAGGAGGTTAAGAGTGACTAGCTCTTGAATCTGACTCCTTGGCCCCAAAGCCACCTGCACCTACACCGCCACTAGGAGGATCTCTCCTAGGACCCATAACACCCTCACTATCTCCTTGCCTCTAGGAACCACCATGTTGAGAGCTGATAGCATAACTAGGAGCTCATTGCTCTGGGGGCACCACCTAGAAGTACAGTCCTATAGTATGCAACCTGATCTGTTTGATAGTTGAGACTCCTAATAGTCTTCCCCCTAACACCCCATGTGGCTACCTACTATAGTGTCTGCACCACCTCCTTTGCATGGTCTCCCTACTCTATCTTTGTATCTCTCTTAGTCGTCAATTGTGCCACCTATGCCTGCAATCGTGTGATCTGAGTCTGAGCCTATGTGAGATGGGTCTGAACACCCTGTAACTGGGCAATCCTACCCTGAGCCTATACTAGTTGGGTCTGAAGGCTCTAAACCAAGGACTGTAACCCTATTATTGGTGTCTGTTGTTGGTGTGGTGGCACTGAAATGTGAACTTGTGGTGGCCTCGAAGATTGTGGATCTTGTGATACTCCGGCCGGTGCACCACTAGTCTGTCCCAAGGAAGGTGAGGGCATCTCTGTCCTGAGTCGTCTAGCGAGAGGCTAGGGGTCCTCCTCCTCCTCCTCAAATGCTATCACACTCAATCCAACCATCCCACCACCTACCTCCTCAGACTCAATCTCCTCATCTATGGACTCATTGGTCCCCTCCTCAAATACCTCATCATTTGAGCCCTCCTCCTCCTCACCACCTCCAACTGCTGCTACAACCTCTAGCTATAAAATTTATCCTCGACCTAGTTGTTGTCTCCATCCCCCTCCTCAGCCTCTCACTCCCTATCCACCTGCTCCTCTCCCATCTCCTCCTTCATCTCCCCCATCATTCCCTCCACCACCCTCACCTCTCCCTTTGCCATCTCTACCACACCTCCTGCATCAGCCTCTCCCTCGGCCCCACCTACCACCTCGTTAGCCTCCTCCTCTGCCCTGGTCATCACCGTCATCATCAACCTCATCGATAAAAGGGATCTAATCTCCTGACCCTATCAGTCATAAAAATATATGAGTGGAAAAGTAGAGGGCGTACTCATTGATCATGCCTACATCTATCATGGCCCGCATCATGTCCCACACCACATAAGGAAGAGAGAGGAACTCTGCCCTGGCGGTCTCATAATCCAGTGTCGGCCCCCACTCTGATCTCTCCTTGTACACTCTCGTGTACAAGGCCATACCCTACAACATCGACTGTGGCTGACCAAACTGACGATAAACCCTCAGAAGAATGAATTTCTCAATATAAGGGGTCTTCCCAAGTAAGAATCAACTCTAAAAAAAAAATGGAAGCTCTATCCCATCCTTTGGCCATGGCTCATAGTCTAAGTACGGTCGCTAGACTACTAAGTCCATATCATCTATCATGTGCCTCCAATAATCCAACTTCCCAAGCATGGGCTGGGACAGTTCCTCTCTATACATAAAAAGGTAGGGTGTCCCAACAGGGTGAGATCTCTATACTACTGGGCGAGTGATGGCTATGTGCTCCCAAGCCCAAATTTGAAGTAATGTGCACCCTACTATTAGACAGGCCCCTCGATCGTACACCACCTGATGTAACTCATGATATAGGTGGGCAAGTAGATAGATGCCCCATGCATATCGGGTCCTCTATCGAACCATCCGTCGTAACACATGACCCCATCCAACTAATAACCCACGTGATCTCCTATTCGACAAAAGAAAACCACCCACCAATCCAGCTACAACTGAGGGGAGTGGGGCATATCTGTCCATCATATCCATCAATGTGGGGATCACCAAAAATATCTCACAGTACGTCGGTCCCGCCAACCTCCTCAACATTATATACTACTAGCTCTCCGATGATCAAAATCCAGAGAATCCAATAAACATCCTTAGGAGTGATAGTGATATCCCCTGTTGACAAGTGAAAGGTTTTATGATCATTGTGCCATCGCTTAGCCAAAGCTGTCAGAAGTGCTCTATTCTTTCGATAGGAAGTCATGTGTAGCAGGTGTATCAATCTGCAAGCCTCGAGCACTGCTTGATCATCATCAATCAATCATCCTCGCATGGAGAGTGTCTTCGGGTATCTCTCCTGAAGCTGAAGAACATGTAAGGGTTCCTATTTCAACACATCACAACCATATTAGTTTACCTATCCTGAGGAATTATACATCTAGACTCAATCAAAGGGGCATCTATCGAGTGACGATAGTCACGATATCACACAAAGGGTTTCCAAACGTAAACTCTCAACAACTAGGTAGGTTTGCTTTAACCTATCATATCAACATTACACATCATATCGAAATCAAAGAATCATATCGAAATCAAAGTCTCATATCGAAATCAAAGTATCATATCAAAATCAAAGTATCATATCACATCAAGTCTCATATCAAAATCAAGCAACATATTGACATCAAGCATCATATCAAATCAAGTATCATATCGCAATCAGTTGAATCAATCAATCCAGGACGCATATCAAGCATCATATCGACAAAGTTTGACCCATATTGACAAATTTTGACCCATATTGATAAGTTTGACCCATATTGACAAAGTTTGACCCATATCGACAAATTTTGACCCATACCAAATTAGTTTGACTCATATCAACAAAGTTTGACCCATATCGACAAAGTTTGACCCATATCGACAAAGTTTGACCCATATCGAATCAGTTTGACTCATATCAACAAAGTTTGACCCATATCGATAGGTTTCACCCATATCGAATCAGTTTGACTCATACCGACAAAGTTTGACCCATATCAACAAGTTTGACCCCTATCGATAAAGTTTGACCCATATCGACAAGTTTGACCCCTATTGACAAAGTTTGACCTATATCGACAAGTTTGACCCCTATCGATAAAGTTTGACCCATATCGACAAAGTTTGACCCCTATTGATAGAATTTGAACCATATCGACATTTGACTCATATCGAACAAACGACTCATAACAACCCTAGACTGACTTTTCGACATCTCAACAGACATAATCGATGCACATCAACACATCGACAAGGTGCAAAAAATCATAATGAACCCAAAAATCTAATTTGCACATGTTATAAATTTTCAAAAAATTCAACACTGTTTCATATGCGCTAAAACAATCAACAAATGCGCCAATGCAAATGCGCTATAACTGTAAACAAATGTGCTAAAAAATCGAACATATGCGCTGTACAACTTAATGTATGTGGTACAAATTTTAACGTATGTGATACAGGAAACTTCATATGCGCTAAAAGAAAATCAACAAAAAAAACAAAAACCTAATAGTACGACCACACGAAAAACTTGAAAAATTAATCCAAAAGCATGAAATAAATTGTGAAAAATCACACGAGAGGGTTAGAAATTTGAACTTACTGGTGGGCCATACTCCACTGGTCGATTGCAACACCTGACCTTCTTGAATAGATTCTTGTGATAGGGGGGGGCATTTCTTCTCTCCTCTCCAAGCTCCACTCTCCAAATGTCAAGTGCACAAATGAGGTGGAAATGGGCCCTTGAGGGTTTATATAGCCCATGTTGACGTAGGTGACTGTGGTGCCTCGATGGACGTGTGGGGCATGTACGCACTATATCACCTAGTCTCTTCATCATTTTAAGATATTATTTTCGATAACATTTATCGACAGATAAATATCGAAAAATTCCAAAGAAAAAAAAAATAAAAAAATTTAAAATCGTCCAAAAATTTCAAAAATTGTCATGCATCATGACACTGCACCGAAAATCATAATTTTTCTCAATTTATCTCTTGAGGGGGCATATCGACATCAATTCTATATCGACATCAGTTCTATCATCCGATCTCATATCAAATCAATTCTTCACATCTAGTGCTTCATATCAACAATTTTGACGACAACACCATATCAAGAACTTTGGCAACATATCAAGTTTTTTTTTTGAATCAACATGTGATCACACGTATCTTCAAAGAGGGGCAAAATGTAGACAACTAAAAATTGTACAACTAATTAAACGAATTTTATACATTTAATCATCATTTATTCGCCTATTAATTAGACTAAGGTTTAATTAATATTCCTATTCTTCCAATCAGCCTATTAATCAAATCAAAGATTTGATTAAAATCCTTTTCTTCTAACCTAACCTATTAATTAAACTAAGGTTTGATTAAGTACCCTTTAGCCATTTAATTGACTAAATCTTATTTATTTAATTAAAACCCCCTTTTTCCCTTTTAATTGAATTTACATTTGATTAAAAAAAATCCCTTTGCATTTAAATAAATCATTATTTATTTGTGAATAGTCCCCCCACTTGCAAAATCCTACAAATGCAAGTTGCACCCCTTTTGGCTAAAATAAATCTTTTATTTTATCTAAAAATGCCTATTTCCCTCCACTTGCATTCTCCTTCATTTTCCATTAGCATGCCAATATTCTTTTAGAACCCCTCTAATCCCTCAATAATTAGCCTAATTATTCTAATTATGTCACATCCCTAAATTTTGGGGAGTCACTTCACCAAATTTGGAAGAAAGTCTTATAAATGCATTTAAGACTTTATTTTCTTCAACAAGTTAACTTGTTGAGTCTTCCAAAGTTTGTAAGGCTCTTACATGAGACTTAAAGATTATCTAACTTTCAACACGTTAACCTCCAAAGTTTTCAAAAGGTATTTAATGCCTCTTACAAGACATCATCCTAGCCCATGATGGTTGTCCCTTTGACCATCCTTCAATTTTGCACAAGAGTTTACCTCTTGGAAAATAGCACGCTCCCTTGGATAATAGCATTATCCAATGATGTCATCCCTTGAGGTTATCCCTAATGCTTACTTAGCATCTAATGCTTGCTTAGCATCCTCTCAAGCCATCTCAAGGTGGCATTTGTCAACTTGGGATTGGATTGAATTCCCATCGGGGATTGATAACTTTCCATCCCATCCCTTGTTGAGATTTCTCAATCTCAACCATCCATTTCTCTAGTTTTCCTATAAATATAACCCCTTTCTTCACTCTTGGGGATCCATCATCTTGTGCATCAAACTTATAGTCATTTTGTAGGTTATCAAGGAGCTCAATTTGTCATCTTCAAGCACTTAGATCATCTTAGTTGCATGTTATTTTAGCTTTCATCATGTTGATAGTATCTTGCTAATCCCATTTTCATGCTAGCTTAATTCATCGCCATTGTATATCAATTTCATAGAAATCTCCATGTTAGTTTAATTAGCACACCTAAGCTTTCAATTTGGAATCAATCTTAGTCTCATATCTTGCAATCCATCTTGCATTTCATCTTTAGGTTGACATCTAAAAGATCAAGTGTTCTTCCAAGTTAGAGCCACCTTGAATCTTGAAGATCCTTGGAGATAGAGGAACATGAGACGTGCTTGGGGTTCTCGATTTTGAAGCTAACCTAGTTTAGTTTCTATTTTAATTTCTAACTCTAACATAATGTTTCATGTGTGTGTTTGATGTTGTTTGATTCTCTTTTGTAGATTCTAATCTTTTTAATATACATTATCAATATGTGCAAAGGATCCAGGCAGGTCCAACATCAAGCAATCTCCCAATCCCCGTTGGAAGGAGGACTTAGGGGATTTTTAACTATAGTTGCAGATAAATTTTCCAGGATGAGCTTAAGGAAACAAGTGAGCACAATTTCTAGAGAGGCCTCCTTATCCCTGAAGATCCTGTTATTCCTCTCCTTCCAAATGCTCCAACATAGGTGTGGGGTAATTTGTCTCTAGCGCTGGTGGACCATAGGATTGGAGGCAGGGCACCTCCACTCCTGAAGCAAATGTATCATATTTTCATTCATAGTCCAACTAAGGTTAGCCTTATGGCAGACCATCCCCCAGAAGGATTTGGCAAACACATAATGGAGAAAAAGATGGGGGGAGCTTTCCACTTCCATTTTGCAAAGGACACATCTATTAGTGAACTGAAATTCCCGCTTAGCCAAGTTATCCTGAGTGATTATTTTGTTGTGCATAACAGTCCACTAGAAAAAAATGATCTTGGGGATGAGTTGAGGATTCCAAACACCATTCCATTTAACCAAAGAGACTAGTTCCCAGAGAAGACTATTGTAAGCAGTCTTAACAAAGAATTCCTTAGTTAGGTTCCATTTCCAAATAAATTTATCCTCCCTGGGAAAGGAAGGGAGTCTAGTTCCAACCATCAGGTCCTTCAATTCCCTAGCGACCGGCAACATGAGTCGTTGATCAAGACAACTATCTAAAATAGCCTTCCAAGTGTTGTTAAAGTAATAATCAGAGACCTTGTCACCAAAGAAACCCTTAGCAACATCCTTAATCCTTCTAAGGGAGGGGAAAGCGATCAGAGGATTTTCCCCAAGCCAACAATCTTCCTAGAATAAAATGTTTTTGCCATTACCAATGATCCACGTCATGCCCTAAGAAATGGGATCTTTGCAACTGAGAATATTATTCCATATTTTGGACCCTCTAGGGAGTCCATCTTCATTTAAAGCAAAAAGAAAGCTGCCATGGCCAAGGCATTTAACCCTCATAATATGACCCTGGTCTAAATCCTTGTGGAGAAGTTTCCAGGCTGTTTTAGTCATGAGAGCCTTGTTAAATTGGGTGATTTTGAGAATACCCAGCCCCCCCCCTTCAATTTCGGGTAGCAGACTTTATTCCAACTAACAAGGGCAAGCCTTCTTTTTTCTTCCATCCCAATCCAAAGGAAAGTTCTTTGTATGTTTTCTAGCTTGTCCGTCATGGTGGCCAAAATTTTAAAAAGGGATAGGAAGTACACCGATATTCCCTACAAGGAAGAGGCCAACAACTGAAGCTTCCCAGTACTACTTAGAAACCTTCCCTTCCATCCTGCCAATTTTTTCTACATTCTTTCAAGAATAGACACCCAGAAGGAGTTGGAGACATCCTTGATAGTAAGAGGTAGCCCAAGGTAAGTGCCTGAGAGGGAGGCAATTTGACAGCCAATGATCCCTTAGATTTTAGCTTGGAGTTTGTCAACAGTGTGAAAGAAATAGATGTTGTTTTTATCATAATTAATGTGCTAGCCAGAGGCATCCACATAAAGGTTAAGGAAGGACTTCCATCCCTTGGCCTCAACCACCGAAAAAAATCCTAAAAAGAATAGTATCATCAACAAACTATTGTAGAATAGTAGGGAGAACAATGGAAGCAAGTTTGATTCCCACGAGGATCTCTGTATTAACTAGAGAACTGAAATTTTTGGCCAAGACTTCTACTAGAATAATGAAGAGGTAGGGTGACAGAGGGTCACCCTGTCTGAGCCCCCTGGAAGCCCGAAAGGATTTATAAGGGATCCCATTTGTAAGAACATAATAATTGGTAGTGGTTATGCATTTCCTTATGAGGTTAAGTAGCTTTCCCCCAACACCTAACTTTTGCAGTACTTGTGTTACTATTATTGTTATTGTATTTGTCAAGTATTTTATTTTATATTTTATGATTATTATTTTAATTTGTCAACGATTTAATTATTTGTTTTTTTTTTTTTTTGAATACACTCACGCTTATGCTTCATCACTTGATGTTTGTGTTATTTTTATTGTTATTGTATTTGTCAAGTATATTTTTTAATATTTTATGTTTATTATTTTAATTTGTCTACAATTTAATTATTTGTTTGTTTATTTTTGTTAACACACTCACACTTATGCTTTATCACTTGTTGCCACAGTAGATTACATCTCTCAACATAAAAAAATATAAACTATAGAGTTAACAAACAAAAATAGAAAATGGCGGACCTGGAGGAGGTCATGAAAATGACGGGCCTCGAGAATAAGGGAACCCAGGTGGTTAATGCCCCTACTGAGGATGCGGCAAAGACAGTAGAAATTTCCAAGGAGGACATAGTGAACCTAGAAGAAGAGACGGTGCATAACCAAGAGCACAACATGGAGGGCAGTGTTGCTGATACTGAGTTCCCTCAAGGGATCCCTACCATGGAGCAAATCCAAAGTATCCGCACAGAGGTCATGACGATCCTGAACTAGATTGAAAGCATGGCGCTGCTCCTGGATGTGAAGGCCATAATTGATGAGGTTAAAGAGTTGAAACAAAGGATGGACGTCCGTGATACTCAGATTATCAATGTTAACATTTTTTTCCTGCAGGTTCTTCACAACTCGACTCTGACTCTCTCCCTCCTGAGAGAGCGAACTGGGGACAATGATGTTGATAAGGAGGAGGCCAGGAAACTATATAAGTTCCTCTTTAATGAATGGAACAAGGTTGTAGATATGACAGGGGTTCGCAAGTCGACCCCTTAGGTATTTTTCTACTTGTTTTGGTTGGGGCTGGTGTTCCTTGTTTTGTTGGTTCGAACTCTTGGTATTTTTTGGTTCTAAAAGACTTCAACTTTTAACTATTTTTGTGATGTTATAGTGTTGTAATGGTGTTGTGGACAGTTCATGCTATGTAAAGGGCAAGTGCCCTAGTTCTCACTATTTTTTTAATAAAAAATAAACAAAAATATTTATCTATTTTTTAGTTTTTGATTATTCTTGCTAAAAAGAGAATTAAATCAATAGTAAACTATTAAATTTTACAAAACAGTACTTTTTGATTGGTCAAAGATACAAATAATGTAAGTAAATTAAAATTCAAATGGGTTTTCCAAAATATAGTTTGCAAAATGAGCCCAAAGAATCTATTTGATAGTGATAATCCTTGAAGAAGAGTTACCACTTATCAATCAAGCTAGTGAGAAAATGATATTAATCATCCCCAAAAAATATAGAAATGTCTAGAAGATGAACAAAGGGACTGTGTTAAAGAATTCCAAGAAGAGAAGCAATCAACAAGCTTGAGCTACAAAAAATTAGAATGGGAAGGGTTATAATTGATCATTATGAAGAAGTTAAAGAAGTTGGGATGCTTTTCTAGGAGACAACAATGCCCACTCTAAGACATTATAGTTTCAATTTTTTAGATTAGCCAATTTGGCAAGATAATATACAACTGGGTTTTGTTCCTAAGGATATGAACAAAGGATGTAGCTTCAAACTTAGGAGTGAGAAAAATAATTTTTCCAACTACTAGGAGTTCCTTACTTTATTCAAAAGAGAGACCATGATTAAGGATTTTGTTTCACAAATGTCATTTTTGAATCCAAATCACAAGTTTTTGAAGAGCCAAAATAATCGCATGAGGTTCCTTCTAGTTGTTGGTGTTGATCCCATAATGGAAGAGAAGAAAAAGAGATCACATACCCATCTTCAACACAACCAATCAGTCCAAGCCTAATATCACCTATCACCTAGATTGCCATAAGAGGACTCATCAATATGTATTTTAATGAAGTTACTTGTTGTGGGGAGACCATTTAGAAAACCTGTTCACCTTTCTAATAGCCTATAAGGTAGAGTGAGCTACAAGAGGATGTAACAACAAAATATAACTCAAGTGTTTTTTAAATTCCATGACTAGAGGGTGACAAGGTCTCAAACATAGAGCGCATGATAGTAATGGTATATTTTACAAAATCCATAATCTCTTTCTATATTTGTAAGATGAGACTTTGGTCACCTTGAAAATTTGATAGCTTCATTCAAACTAAATCTACTAGAGAATGAAAATAGGACCAAGCTTATAGGTGAAAATGAGAATAGTAGCGATAGAAGGTGACCAAACTATGATAAATTATCCATAAAATATGGCTTTGGGGGTGTTGCCCCTGAAATCCACCACCAAGGGGCCATCCCCCCTCTACCCTGCAAGGGGGGTACCTCCCTTGCAACCCCATTCTCATTTATCAACAGTAACCTTTTTATTATTGCAAGGTTGAGTCACCATTTGTCTAATAATAAGTTGACTCCAAATCTACCACCATTACCCCTAGCTATCTAAAGAAAATGTATATTAGAAGAAAAGGTGAGTATCAAATTCTTCCTCAATGCAACACAAAACACATTTCAAGGCCCTAAAATCCTCTCTTTTTAATATTGTCATCGGTGAGATATTTGTTTTGATAGAGTAGCCATATAAAAATTTGAATAGGCTAGCTAAATTTGGTCCAAAGTTTCATTGTACTAAGGGAAGCTCTATTTTCGCAATTACTTAAGGTACATGTAGACAAGAGCCATCTTATAAGTTCCTTTATGATAATGACCCCACACAATAACATCCACTTCCTCTAGAGAGAAACATGGTTGAATTGCAAGAATGAAATTTAAGGTGCTTGGTGCTTCAAAAGTTCCTTCTTAGGCCATTTTCTAGGATCCTTTGAATGATAGATCAAAGATATTGGGTCACCTCAAGGCTTCTTTTAAGTTTAGAAAGATTCCAAATCATCCTATAACCATAAAGAATTGGGTCAAATGTTTGAGAATAGAAAAGGAAGAAAGAAGTGTGTTGTGGAGATCCCAAGCATCAGTCTAGAAGAGAGTCGTGTAACCATTTTTTACAATCTAAAAGAGACCATCCTTAACAAGTGAAGCCCAACTCTTAATTGTATTCCAACCATTGAGCCTATTCCTATTAAACCCATTATCAAAATCAACAACTCTACCTAGATATTTGAAATTAAGAATTATAGGCCAAGGCTAATCTAAATGCTTACAACATTACCAATAAATCCTATCAATCAAGGCTTAACTATTAAGAATAATATTCCTTAGGCACAAACCATCATTTTTCTTAGACATACACATGATCCCAAATAATAAAATCTATTATTAAAATATAAATTATCCACACCATGAGAATTTTCATGATAAAGTATCCATTTCATTAAGGGTTCTTTTGAATATAGGTAAAACAATGAATTTGTAGATGAGATAATCTTGCAAACCAACTTTAATAGATTCAATCAACTAATAAAATACAACCATTAAAAAGTTTAATGATGAACTGTAATTATAAAATTTTCAATGATCTTATTCAACTAATATTTTTGGGATTAGCAAAAGATAAGGGATGGCAAACTAATTGAATGGAAATAGCCCTATTTCAAAACGAAGCATAATAGTTATTTTCTACTATATGTTTGAAAATAGGGTATTAAATAAGAAGATATTGGACCTATTCTTATTAATCTATTAGGTGACAAATCCAAAAAAAAAAAATTAGATATCTAAAGTTTCCTTGAGAATAACAACTTCTTAAATTCGATAACATCAAAAAAGGATATGCCACCAATAAATTGAAGATGGATTTGTGAGTCAAGATCTTGTGTAGCAATCCAACCATGGAGGCAACCATTATCTTTATATTTCTCTAGCAATCTTCCTAGACTTTTAGCCACGAGGATGAAGATGTGAAGGGGTAATAATTACTTTTGTGTATGCCCTTAGAAGTATAGAACAAGGGGAGGGTATTTAATATTAACCGAGACTAAAAAGGAGGGAGAACCAACATAGCTAATCACCCAATCAATCTATTTTGAGAAAAAACCCAAGTCCATAAGAGTGTTCTTGAGGAATGACCATTTGATCCTATCATAGGCTTTAGGCATATCTAGCTTGATAAAAAATTATTTATCCTTAAAGAAATACATAGAGTGAATTTACTCATAATGATCTACCATCAAGAATCTAGTATCCTTTCACAAGCCCACAATGTTGAGGAAAAATGAGGGAATCCAAAAATCACTTTAGATGATCTCCATAATGATTTTGGTGATGATCTTATAAGTGACATTATAGAGAGAAATAAGACAAAAAAATTAGATGATTCAACACTCTCTCTCTTAAGAATCAAGGCAAGGAAAGTGGTATTGAGTACTTTGAGCATTCACTTACTAGCCAGGGACTCTCTAACCACCTCCAAAGTATTGAGCTTGAAGATATCCCCAAATTTTTGAAAGAATCCAATGGGAAAACCTTCTAAGCCAAAATTTTTTTTTCCTTTTGCATTTAAAATACAATATGTTCAATCTCTTCAAGAGATATGTGACTCATAACTAATTTATTCATATCCATAAAGACTAGAGGAGAAATGCAATCCAAAATTATTACTCTTTATCCATGGTAGGAGAGACACTTTTATGGAAGAGGAAAGGAAAATATTGAACCACTTCCTATCTTATATCATGGAAGGATATTAGTTTATTTTATTTTGTTGAGTTGAGAGTAGATGCAATGTTTTAACTTATCCTATCTTTGAATAAGTTATGGAGGAACTAATTATTCCTATCTCCTTGTAGCCAATCAATCCTCATTTTTTTTTCCAAAATATCTCTTATAAGAGCCCTTTATTAATCTCTTTGGAGACAAGAGATTTCATAAGAAGGTGATCACTTGTCATACCATCTTACTTGATTTGAAAATTGATTTCATCTAGTTTCTCTTACATCTTTTTTTCTTCTAAAAAAATGTTTCCAAAACAAGATCTATTCCACTATTTGATCTTCAACTTCATAATTAAAGTCTTTTGAAGAAGGAATGCATAGTAGTGACAAAACATGGCCTCCCCTTAAACCGCCAAATATTAATGCATTCATGAATCCCATAATCTCTAAGAACATTAGTTGTCAAATCTAGGTTTAGCATAAAAAAGATTGATAAATGATATATTTTCTCCTAGCATAGAGGAAAAAGAATCCAACTAATTAGAACCACCTAATTTTTTATCTAGGCTAAGAATAACATTGATACTACTTTCCATGATCCAAAGAGGGGAAGGGAATAAATAGTGATAAGTCTATACGAGTCTACATGAGGCTTTTACTACAAAAATTCAAAGGAACATAGATAGTGGTTAGGAAAATGGACTTATTTGAATCAAAGTAGGTGTTGATAAAGAAAATAGAATGCTTGCAAGCTATCCAAAGGGAAGGAGTAAGTTGGCAAGGATCCCATAAACAATCCAAACCACCTAAATATCCTTGAGCCCCAATATATTGGCGCTAGCTACATTTTCAAGGTTTAGAGGAGAGGGAAGCTATTTCCTCTAAATAGAGTTTCATTTCATTTCTTGAAGAAATATGATATCAAGATTATATTCTTGAATAAGATCTCAATAGCTTTTTTATGAGGGGTTCTTCTCAAACTACTAGTATTTTATGAAATAATAATTTATTGGGAGTATAAATGTGAGCATCTTGTGTTTGAATGACACCAAATTCTACTAAGGATTCCTTGACCATATTCATCTTTTCTTAATATCTTTTTCTCCTACCTTTAGAAATTGTATTGACTTAGCAATTTATTTTAATAATATTTTTTTGAAGGCCTAAAAGAAGTATATTTTTCTTTTAAGAATCATCTTTTTAGCTATGGGCTAGAGATTTATTTTGGCAAGACAAAATTTGAAGTGTCTTCACTAAGAGTATTTATAGTGAAAGGAGAGGCATGATTATAGGGGTATCCATACTATTAGCTTCTTGATGATTGGAAATTTTCTCAACGTGGCTGAGAAAAATAGAAATATTCACATTTAATATCACTTAAAATTTAGAAACAACATGAGTTTCTACGCAGCAAGGAGATACGACAAGATTTCCTTAATCTATTCTTGGACTATCAAGGGCTAGATGACCATAGTAGGCCTAGGTTCCTCCAAATTTTTTAGGACATCAAATTTATTATTGAACTTATCTCTTAATAAGTTTGCTCTCTATAAATTTTGTGTCCTTCATTTATTGAGGGTTTTCATAAGCATTAAGCCATCTAGGTCTGATCCATCTACATGGGCTAGGGATTTTCCACAGGGGCTTCACTTAATGAACTTGGGTTATATCACCTGTGTTCATGGAATACTAAAGAATCCCCCTATTTTCAAAAAATATTGCCCTAAACTCCTTTTTCTCCACCCCCTCCCATTACACAACCTGAATTAAAAGCCCCCCTATTTGCACAAAATATTGCATTTTTTCATAGCCCGAATTAAAAACCCCCCTATTTTCACCAATGGGCAATATATTGCACCCTCATTTTTGGGATATTAAACCCCCCAATATGAACGTATGTGACATGATATTGCCTATTTAGTGAAGCTCCCGTGGGATTTTCCTTTTCCTTTTCCTTTTGCTACAAAACTATCCAAAAGTGATTGGGAGGAAACTACAACCATTTTTTGGGTAATCTCCTTATAAGTTAACATATAGGCATGACAAAATCAATAGGAAAATGAGAGAGATTTGTAGTCTAATTATTGGATTCAATATATATTTTTTAATATAATCTCTAGGAATTCAAGTAGAGGGTTATTGAGATCAATTTCAGCACAAATACATGGCATAAATAGTTACCTTCCTTTCCATCATGAGATGAGAAGAACCCATGGGTTTCCCAAGGATTGTTGCATGGATTGTAGAATGTTAAGTCTCTAAAACTTCATGGATAGTTGAAAAAGACAAATATAGACAATTATTCATTAAGGAAGCTCTTCTCCACTATCAAATCCTTCAAACTAGGGTTTTATATATAAACCCACTTGAATACAAAAATAAGGGTCTCCTTTGGAGGCCATATTTTGATTGGCCATTCTTGAAAACCCTATAAAAAAGCATCCAATCACCACAATGATAATCTACATGTTCCCCTCGAGTTACCAAGTTAGATGAAACAAATATCTAAGAAGGGTAACAAGAATTTGTTTCCCATAAACTTATGGATTGGAGTATTATTTAAAGTTCACACCACCTATAATTGTCCTTTGAAAATTTATTGTTAATATGATGTGAAAAAATCACTTTTGTGTGCGTGCTCAACATGTTACTTTAGATGAAAAAAAATTACTTTAAAAGAATGCCATTTTATTAAGGTGAATACTGTATGCCAGAAATGTGGTATCAACCTGCAAGAGGGGAAAACATCTCAAACACACACATGAAACATTATGTTAGAGGTTAGAAATCAAAATTCAAAACCAAGAAACTAGCTTTGAAAAACCAAACTCTAAGCACGTCCCATGTTCCTCTATCTCTAAAGATCCTCAAGATTCAAGGTGGCCCTCACTTGGAAGAGCACTTGATCTCTTGGATGACAACCTAGAGAATGAGATTAATGAGAATGATTCTAAGATCTAAATGGAATGCAACTAAGATCTTAGTGAAATGCTAAGATGAGATGATGAAGATGAAATACAAAACTAGACGATTAAGATGCTAGATGAGTTCCAAATTGAAAGTTAAGATGATGCTAGATGAGTTAATATGTGAGTATGCAATGATAGAAAATATATGAAATTAAGCTAAAAGATGGACTAAAATGAATCTAAATTCTATGAGATGGATGCTTGATGGTAATGCTTGGATGCTTGAAGATGACAAATGAGCTCCTTAACTTGCAAATTGACTATAATTTGGATGCACAAGATTGTTATCTTTTTTGAAGAAGGAAGGGGCTCTATTTGTAGGCAAAATAGAGAAATGGATGGTTGAGATTGAGTAATCTCAACAAGGGCTAGGATTGAAAGTTATCAATCCATGGGAGAGATTCAATCCAATCCCAAGTTGACAAATGTCACCTTGAGATAGCTTGAGAGAATGCTAAACAAGCAATTAGGGATAACCTCAAGGAGTGACATCATTGGATAATGCCATTAACCAAGGAGGCATGCTATTACCCAAGAGGTAAACTCTTGTGCAACATGGAAAAATGGTTAAAGGGACAACCATCATGGCTCAGGGGTGCAGGCTTGTAAGAGGCATTAAATGCCTTTTGAAGACTTTGGAGGCTAACTTGTCCAAAGAGGAAAAGCATTAGTGGTTTATGTAAGAGCCTTACATGTTTGGAAGACTCAACTAACTTGTTGAGATAGATAAAGTCTTAAATGCATTTGGAAGTTCTAAATTTTGGAGAAGTGACTCCCCCAAATTTAGGGAAAGGATATGATTAGAAGATTAGACATGATTAGGATGGGATTAGGAGGTTTCTAGAAGGAATTAGGATGCAAGTGGGAGATGTAGGATTTTGCAAGTGGGTGAGGGAAAATAGGTATTTTAGCAAATTAAAATGATTTAATTTAGCCAAAAAGGGATGCAACTTGCGCATTTGTAGGATTTTGCAAGTGGGGGGACTATTCACAGATAAATAATGATTTATTTATTTGCAAAGGAGATTTTTAATTAAATGTGAATTTAATCAAAAGGGGAAAAAGGGATTTTAATCAAATAAATAAGATTTATTTAATCAAATGGCTAAGGGTACTTAATCAAACCTTAGTTTAATTAATAGGTTGGACTAGAAGAAGGAGATTTAATCAAATCTTTAATTTGATTAAAAGGTCAATTAGAAGAATAGGGATATTAATTAAATCTAATTGGAAGAATTAGGGATAATTAAATGAATAAAATTCACTTAATTCATTGTGCAACTTTTCGGTGTCTACAAATACCATTAGTAAATTTTAGATGACCTTGATGAAGATAGTCATCATTGCTCACACATATATATCATTCAATTTGTGGCCTACACATGTGACTTTTTTAAAAAACAAAAAGATTTTTTTTTTTTTTTTTTTTTATTTAAAAACTTTCTCATATCAAATTGGAACAAAATTTATAAAGTACTCTAGACGTAAAAAATAAACATTACGATGCTAAACATGGTCAAGACATTAAAAACTTTCATTTTCCCTATTTCTTAGGATTTTGTTTATGTATAAAATATTTTGCTAGTACCACATTCAATCATATTATAAAATTTTGAAATAAAGAAAGTAAAATTCCTATGCTTGTATATCTTTAAGGGTAAAGAGGCTATTAATTTACTTTGATTTAGGTCGACATAAGTAACATTCAAATATTTTATCTTAATCTTGTTGCCAATTGATAGAATTCATTATAGAGAATTCATATAACCTATAAATCTTATTATATTGAATATTTGGAATTATAGAGAATTCATATAACCTATAAATCTTATTATATTGAATATTTGGAATTAAATTTTGAACATTTTATATTGTGAAGATGATAAAATAATGTAACTAAACTATGATAAATCCATGAACACCAAATTGTGAATAAATAAAATATAAAATAATAATATTATTGTTTATAAATTAGTTTAGTTTATAAATTAAAGTTCCTATTAACATAATTTGAGTTTTACAATTATAAATAATCTTAAAAATCTATCAAATATTACTATTGTTATTAAATTTAAATTTGATTCATAAAATTGAAATTAAAATAAATTTTAAATAAAACCTATATAATTAAAAACTTATTAATAAAATATTATAATTATATTTAAAATACAACTGTCATAAATATAATTTACATCATATAGAATTTTTCAATAAATCCAATTTTCTTATTAAAATATTTTAATGTTTTAATATTTTAATATTATAACTATTTATTCACAATATATTGACTTTCTTACCAGAAATGGAAACAAAAATGCCAAAATGTGGTATTTACAAATGCTAACTTTTTTAATATTTAACCAAACAAGAAAATATTTTTTTACAAATGCTAACTTTTTTAATATTTAACCAAACAAGAAAATATTTTTAAATGTCTGAAATACTGAAAATAGAATACATATTAGAAGTACAATCTAAGAGAGTATCTCGTCATCTCTTGAATATGTCAACGATTTTATGGCGTTAGATCTCATTCAATCCCACATTTATCACAGGGAAAAATGATTCCATAGAATAGCTTATAGACCAAATAGCCAATGACAAAGACTGAATCAGGTCCTTCCAAAACAGTGCTAATCTGATTATCAATGAGATTGTTGGTGGTGGATGACAGTGAATGTCTTCCAATCAGATATTTGGAATTATAGTAGACAACAAAAGTTCCAGTTTTCTATATAGCTGACCATTTCATATAAAGATCCTTCTTTCCATGATTCACAGTTGTTATATAACATAATAATAGTCTGTTTCAGAATTATCTTATGTATTGTATTTTAGTTTTCTAGTATTTTGATGATACACAATCTAATTAAGAAAATAAGAAACAATACACAATATAATCAAGAAAACAAGAGAAAAATCTGATTATGAATTGTGAAAATCTGATATCATTAACACATTATAGAACAGAAAAATGAGAGCCAAAGATCTGAATCAGCATTTATTTCTAAAACATGATAAGTGATTACAGCAAAAGCTACATAAGCAATCACTAATTACAGGGAAGCTTGATAAGTAATCACATATAGTGCCGTTAAGAACATCTGAACATCAAAGAAACATGCCCACCTACATCTTCATCTCCTCCTTCCTCATGGAGTTTACAGAGATTACTACCTTGCTCTTTGACCGCCATGGATGTTTTCACTAGTTAGCTATGTACAACCACTTCTTCATAGACAGATTCTTGACTTTCATTTAGCAAGGCCTGGTAGGTGCAGATTTAGAATGTGTCTGAGAAGTTCTTCCTAGTGAATATCAATCCTTCCTCTGGAATCCAGAACTGGTACTACATAATTCAGAAACAGGGATGCTATACCTAATGTTGTATAGCATCTAAAATTACAGAGATGGAGAAAACATCCTTTTATCAATGGAGAAAACCCCCAGAGAAAAAAGCATAGAACCCCATCCTCTGTAATGGTATGTTTTATGCTGTTACAACAGTTTCAATAGCAACAGCTCTTTTTGGGCGTACAATATTCCCAAAGCTAACATCATCTTCCCAAATCTCAGGCAGGGCTTCTTTCAGGTTGTGAATGCTTTCAAGTGCAAAGTCTGCTCCCTCTGTGCGGTTTGCAGCACCAACCTGTTGAAATTTTACAACCAAGATAAAGTTTATGTTAGAGCAATCAATTTGTGATGGAATCACAATTAGGGTCAAAAGATATACAATTGTAAACAACCAGTGCATTTTAGCCATCGAAATGGTGTCCAATTATAAACAACCAGCACATTGTAACCAACAAAATGACCTCCAATCATAAACAACCAATACATTGTAGCCAATGAAATGTATCATGAACAACCAGTGTGTTATAACCAATGCAAAAATTGTTTACATTAAAGATCCAATCCCACATAACAATTCATGCACACACTACAGTGCACTAATTGTTTAAGACCTTCCCAAATGGTCTTACCAATACAGTATGCAGCCCTGCACGCTTCCCTGCTGCTATATTCCTAGTACTGTCATCAAAAAAGATCTGCAGAGAAAACAATTCAGGTTCATTACAAAACATGTAACAATGGCATGGTATAAATTGAAAGGAAAATGATAATGAAAAAAGGCTCTTGAAATCATACTGTTCTCTGTGGATCAGCATTTGCAACTTGAATAGCACGCTCCATAGCATTTATTGATGGCTTGCAAACAACAGGTGTTCTTGGCATAAAAGCAATAGGTGTATCCCAACTATTGTTGTTTTCAGCAGCTTCTGGGTGAGAATTGAGAGTCTCAAAGCATATCACACCTTCAAAACAATCTTCTAACCCAAGCCGACCGAGCACCTTGGCAGCATGAACTTTGTCACCATTTGTAAATATCTGTTTCATGTGAATAACACACTTAATGAATTTATCCAACCCTCTTAACAATTTCAATGTGCATTTGCAAGACATGGAACACTGTTTGTTTCTAGTATTATATTCAAATTAAGAGCAAGTATTAACAGTCAATGTTGCTTTCACTTTGAAAGAAAGGACCCCAACAGGATTACTCGATAAACCACAAAAACTTACAATTTTCCTCTGAGGCATGCTCAGTAACAAGCTCTTCAGCACTGGATCTGGCTTGAGGTTCTCATATGGTAATCTTCCATGGACAAAACTGTACCAAAAAAATTCTTGTTAAGCATTCTGAACCAAAATAGACCTGGGAAAACCAGAACAAATTGATTCTCAGATTAAAATCAAAACTTAGACAACATCTGTTAGTCTGCAGAATCCCAACCATTAAAATAACTTGGAACTGTAACATCACAGTCACCAGTCACAACATTTCAGAGCATACCTGTGATAATCATCATAGTCAAATTCATAGCCCACAGCCTGCAGGGATTCAACAATAAAAGTCATTTGTGAGACCCATTGCCGAATTCCTTACAATCAAACATTGCAGAAGTCCATAAAACAAAAATGTAAGGAAAACTAACCCTGAGTCCAGCCATAGTTGTGCCATAATTCTTATACATTTCTCTGCAAAAGTCTGTGACTTTGTTCTTATCAACTCCAAGTTTTTGAACCACATAATCTGTCACACAATTATTCATATCTCAGATAAAGCAAAACTTAGAAAAACTGCAGAAGGTGGAGTATAACTTGTGAACAAGAAATCATTGTGAACACAGAATATAAAAAGTTGAAAGACCCATTTTTTCAGCCATGGCATTACCTCCAATATTCTTGGTGCATGCAGCAGCAAGCCCCGAACTTACAGGGTACAATGTGTCATCAAGATCTGAAACAAACACCAATCAAATTACAAATTTGCTAAAACTTCTAGTAACCACCTGCATACAGCATATCTGTAAAAGATTTTCTCAAACAAACCCAAATCTAGCCTAAGCCTTATACCCACCAAAGAGAAGGCAGTCATAGCGAGACCTCTTATCCACTGAGCGTCTCTCATCTACTGCCATTGCTTCTACTGTCACCAACAAAGTTAAACCAAAATGGGTATTAAGAATTCAATGCAAACAACTCTTAACAGACAAGTAGAATCCAAAAAACAAGTTCCAAAATGGTTTTCATATGGGTGTCAAGAATTCAATGCAAACAACTCTTTACACACAAGTAGAATCCAAAAAAAAAGTTCCAAAATGGTTTTCATAACACAATTCAAGTTCCAGAATGGCTTTCAAAACACAATTCAAGCTCCAAAATGGTTTCCATAACACAATTCCAAAAGAACAATGTGGGAAGAAGAAATTCACCAGAGCAGAGTGACCAGAAGAGCAGAGGAGCACAGTGAGTCGAAGAGGAGGAGAATGTCGACCCAATCAGAAGAGAGATGGATCGACAGATTGAGGGGGATTTGTAAAGGAGGACATGGGGGTCCTTAAATAGCTTTAGAACTCACCCTTCATAACCTTAACCTCACAGTAAAATGTTAAAATTGTGAATTAAACCCCATGTTTTACAGGTTAATTAAGGTCCAAACAGAGGAAGCAATTTGGAATCTGCAAATAATGGTTTAGAATGGACAGGGGAGATGAGAAGAGCGTACAAGTCTGAAACAGGGGGAGAGTGGGAACCACTCTAGAGAAGTTCCCTTGTGCGGGGCAGGTGGACTGTTTCACGTGCATCTTGTCAGTTTGTAATAAGATAACATTTTATGTCTACACAGCTTACGTTATATCAATAGAGATCTATTTAGGATTCTAGCAAATGTTGCATTGCAAGCTACAAGCTACTTCCTCGTGACCTTGCAAATGGCGGTAAACGTTTATTGAACCGACTACCAAATACAAGTTTTTAAAGGCCAAGTAGTTTTTAGTATATTATTTTATGGTTTAAAAATAGTAGATTATTTCTTAAGAGACAATGAGTTGCACCATTGCATCAAGTGTGACATATGGTATACG